>NC_089783.1:905337-937837 GCF_040412425.1 Macrobrachium rosenbergii | reverse complement strand
ATATATATATATATATATATATATATATATATATATATATATATATAAACACATATATATGTATACGTAATCATCATTGCTTCCAGTGCTGCGTAACACAAATGACATCCTTGATATTCCGTCACTCATGTCTTTCCTGTGCTTTATCTGTCACAAATCTTCATTGACCAACAACTTCACTTCTCAGTTCTTATCCACTCTTCGGTGCCTACAGGATCCCAGGTGACGCTGTTATGTCCCTTTACTCACAGGAGCTGTGCGGAGGACATGTCCAAGCCATCTCCGCCCTATCATCATCATCATCATCATCATCATCATCATCATCATCATCATCATCATCATCTCAGACTTACATGGAGCTTCCGTAATTTCCCTAATGGACTCCTTCCTAACTCTACTCTGTCATCTGATTTCAAATACTCTTCTTAAAACTTTATTTGGGAAAAGCGCACATCGATTTTTTATTTTATTTTTTATTTCTCTTTTCGCGTATTCGCATTTCTATTTTTATTCATATCACGTTTATTCGCCCTTTCTATATCACCTTCACAACCGCATACTTGCTCGTTTATCGATTATTAACAAGAACACGTGTCCACAAGACGCAGTGCGCTCTCAGGAGGCTCTGTTCCTGGAACACCTTTGTTGCCTTTCTTGCCTTTGCTTAAACTCCCAAAGCTAATTTTCGTGGGTAGAGTTCTTCACTGGTAATATAGTAACCCTTTGTTAGCTGGATAAAAGCGGGCCTAAAACCCCACATCTCCAGTTTTATGTCAGATGAACAAAAGATGCTGGGAAGAAGCGTGACGGGGGAAAAATAAAAATTCCGGTTGTGGAATCCAGTTTATACTTACCAAAATTAATATACATGTTCTTACAAAAATTGTCTTTTCTTGCCAGTCCATTATTAGAATAAACTATCTTTTTTGCTCCTGCCCAGTTGATTGTACTATTGTTTTCACTAAACATACAAACAATCCACTGTTCAGCTGTGTATTTCTTATTCATCTTTTACGCTGTTCTAATCTCTTTTCCAGTGTTTTTGAAGTTTGAATAATATAAAAGTTATCGCAAGACTTATATGGAATCTGTCATACACATCGTTTAGAATTGTCGGGTAAGTTCTTTATAAAACAATAAAACATGTATTTCTGCCTATGTTAATTTTTATTCTGATCTCAGAAATAAAGTTAAGAAATCAGTTTCTCATTCATAATTTTAAAAGCAGTGCACCTATATAGCCATGAATACATTAATGATGAAATAGATATGATTGGGTAATGTATTAAAAGTGGCAAAATAGACTTTTTATGATAACAAAAACGGAACTTGTAGCACAAGACACTTGCTTGTATTGCCATATAAGAATAATTTCAAAGATATTCCCCAACTGCAAAGGAATTTCAGAGTTAATGTGGCATTTAAGAACAATGAAACAATGAAATATGCAATATTTTAGAACTCCCTTGATAATACTACAGTACGTGTATACCGAATTCCATGTAAGTCTTGCAGTAATTTTCATAATGGTCAAACTAGAAAAACATCGGAAAAGCGAACAGACCAGCATGCAAGGTGTGTCAGAAATGCGCAAGGGAACAGTAACATTTTTGTACATGCTAGTGGAAACAACCATATAATTAACTGGGCAGGAGCAAAAGGATAGATTTTATTCTAACAATGCACAAAATGCACTAAACACCTGTCACATGCAAATACTTGGTTTCCAACCGTCTGAATGTTCATATGTACTGTTTTGCTGTCTTATGTACGTTGAGATTTCTGCCACTTTGTACCATTCCTTTAAAAACGGCTTAGCAATACAAAGTCGATGCCCAGTAAGGATTTACAACCATTTTCCATTTCTTCCAGTGGTGTTTGATATATGAATTATATATCAAATGTGATATATATATATATATATATATATATATATATATATATATATATATATATATATATATATATATATATATATATATATATATATATATATATATATATATATATATATATATATATATATATATATATATATATATATATATATAAGTATATATAGTATATTTTACAGACCACTAGCTGATTAACATAGGGCTGGCCTGAAGGATTAGACTTATTTATATATAATATATATATATATATATATATATATATATATATATATATATATATATATATATATATATATATATTATACATATATACTGTATATATATTTTAACGAATTTCCCTGGGTTTATGGTATTTTTACAGGCCTGCAACGGAAACTTATTTAATTGGCCTTGGAGTTCTGACTTGCATAAAGGGAAATCGTAAAAAAACAAAGAACAAGGGATGATTTTAGGAGCTGAAGGCTCTGCTTCATAAGGAAATGTTACGTAAACACTTGGGATAAATTAAGGAATAATATTTACAAAAGAAAGCATTAGAAGGGAAAATGGGTAAGTAAATTGTTAAAGGGCTTGCAACGCCTGAAGATCCTTCTACTGGAGTCTTGACTAAGGGCAAGGCACAGTCCAAGATGAGTCCACTGCAGATAGGTCCCTCTGCAAGAGAGATTTACACATTACACACCAGTAAAGGAACAATATAACACAGAAATATGACTCGAGTCTGCACTGAGGGTGCCAAGGACTCGAGGAATGAATGACCACTTTACACTTGAACACAGGACACTGGAAATGGCACTGGATAAACTGGCACAAGGACAGAGGTGAAATACTGGCACCCCAATAACGTTCTAAAGGACAAACTGTCGTTACTGAAAAGTCTTTACTCTCACTTTACCTTAAAGGAAGCGGGTCTCTGGCGAAGGATGACGAGGGATGATTTCACATATGGCAATGCACAGCACACTGTCACTCGAGGAGGACTGTGGTCTGGAGTCGGACAAAGGGGGGAATGAAGGTCTCTCAGCAAATGTATCACTCGCCCGCACATATCGCTAATGGCCCAACTCACTCCCCTACAACTACGGCTGCTACCAGACTTCTACTGCCACTGCATTTCTACTGTCCTCAGATCTCCTGTCTTTCCCTTTTAAGGCTGCGGCTGTGTGTCATGGCCGCTTGCAAACTTCTGCTGATAATTGGGGCCGTGTGCAAATGATGTCATTTGCCAGGTGTCCAGCCATCGGGTTGCCTCTTCCCAGGTATCCTGCGGAAGGAAAGACAATTCAGCAGCTTAATCTGCCTTTAGAAGGTTGTTTTAAGCAGCTTAGTTGGGCTAAGCTGCTCAAGGTTGCGGCACCTCACCTGGTATCTTTGCCTTTTTAACCTGTGCCATCTCAATGTCTGTTCCAGGTAAAGAAAGGGACAGATCGAAATGTTGATAACTTTGTTCTGATATCTAGGTCAACTAGGACCGGCCATGCAGCGACGACTCTACTCTCAATAAACAATGGGTAAATTAGGTGGGGGGGAGGCGCTGTGCAGCGAATTCTTGTAAATTATAATAGCTCCCCATGGAAGATAACATACGAGCCTTTATTCAGGCTTGTATGTTGATACTCAAGAAGTCGGCACAGCTGCTTTACTTTACTCTTCTCCCAACAAAAAAATGGAAAAGCTTTACTTTACTTTATCCCCACACAAAAATTGAAAGAAGCTTCACTTTATATACTTCCAACACATTAATATTGAACTACTTTAACATGGCACATTAATCTCTTCAAATTTACGGTATAGGTTACTTTAGTTTAAAGTTACGAGGACAAGATAATTTTAAGGCAGGTGAAAAAAATTTAAGAATTAATTTACATATAAGTTCCTTAATTCTAAATAAACAAGGCATGCGGTTAGTATGCCTTGAAGAGGCAGATGTAAATGATAACAAAGCGTTTATTTTGTAAATGACATCCCCTTTACGAGATATTGTAATGACAATACACAATTCGTAGTGGTAATTGCTTAGCTAATAGTTCAAAGCATCGCCAACTCGACAGTTGATGGCTGACAACTTATACTGGGGATTTTGACAGCTGTGGGTGGGCGAGAGTATTCGCGAGTTTAAATTCGCTAACTTTAAACCATGCCAATTTCATGCGTCCACTGCCCATAACCCAGGCAACGGCTATAAATTCATACTCGCTCAATGTTATGATGGGATAAGCAGACAAAATAGAGTTCTTAGAAGGAAAAAAAATTACAAAAGGAGAATGAACAGGATGATACAAATGAAAGCATGACTGTGTACTAAAAGGCGGGACACGTCTCTCGGATTTTACGAAGGTGGCATTTAAAATCACAAGGGCAGGAGTTTATGACTCGCGATTCATTGAAAACAGAAAAATAAATAAATAAATAAATAAAAGAGTAAATGATGTTGGCAGAAGAGCCAAAGGTAATAGAGTGAGGTATTTATTGTGTTATGTGGGAATTTATTGTCCTTCGTGTATAAATTACGGCCCAGACTATCTCTCAGCCCCAGGGCTGGAAAAGGGAATCCGAAGGGCACAACTCCTTCAGGAAGAGCTGACATGCATGCCCTGTGCCAAGGTAGGGGCGCAAGGGCGTGCCACCTCCCACTTTGTTATTCTCAATGATTTATGCATTTTGAGGGGAATGGTATCCCATATTTAATTGCCTCTTGTGGTGATAATTTAAGAAAAGATTAATAGAGAACGATAAGGGATAGAAGTTCCAGAGGAACAGAAGGAGATAGTGGAGGGCCTTGACATCCTCTTCTGGATTAGAGGTGCCAAGACCTTCGAAAGATGAAATGGTGGCACAGATGCCAGGAGAGCTCTAGAGCTCTTTGTAGACTACCTGGAAATTCCCATGCCTGTGGTAATTCCACCGCAAACCTCTCCTACTTGAACAGTTGTCCCCGGCCAGGGAATCAGAGGGCCTGAGGCCGGAGGGCGGCATGGAGTGCCACCTGGGCCAGCTGCTGCAACAGCTGATTCAGGAGTTTTCTTCGCTAGTTCTACCATGATCCGTCACAGCTCTTGGAGTTCATCGGCCAAGTGAGATATGGCAGAATCCTGACTCACGAGGGTCTCTGCGGCAGGTGGCGAGAGAGCGGTAATGGTCGGCAGGGGCATGGACGACTCGCAGGTATCAATGACCAGCTCAGGCACTGGTTGCAAGGCTGCACCTTTAGGTGAACTTCTGCTGTGGTTGAGAGGAACTGTCTCTCTTACTGACGCTGGTAGCGGTGCCAGGCTGGGAGAAGAGAGGGGGTCCTGAGTTGGATCCCTTGAATGGAGATCAGGATTGTGCTCTGGTGCTGGCACTAAGACAGGGTCAGGCACTATCAGAAGTTTCTTGTGCTCATCGGTCAGGACTGATGGAGCTAAGCACTGCTTAGCTCTCTCTGGAGAGAGATCTGATTGTGGCCCTGGCACTGGCACTGAGGCAGGGCCGGGCACTGGACTTCGATCAGGAACCAATCGAGGGGGCCACTGTACATCGTACTCAGGTGGCACTGGTAGGAACTGCACGTCCTTATGGTACCCAGGGGGCGCCAGTCTTGACTGGGGAACAGGCGGTGGAGGATTTTGCCTGAGGAATGAGTTGGGGAATGTGGACCCCTGGATTGTTGTGATTTCTGTGGGGACTGGAAGTCCTGTCCCAGGATGACGTCATAGCCTCTGGGAAGACAGCTTGCTACAGCAAGATTGCAAATTTTTGAGTGATGAGGTCTCGTGACTCTCAATTGTACCATAGGGAGTATCATTTTAAATTGATTCACTCCCTCGATCGTGACGAGTTTTCGTTTATTGACGATAGCTCCATGTGGAACTCTTTCCCTTTGTATGAGGGAGATTTGCGCGCCAGAGTCATTGAATGCCTTGACTCAGTGCACGGGGTAGCTGCCTCGGGGAGGGGCCACATATATGGGACCTTCTGCGGGAGGGCCCAAGGACTTGGAATTCATGACGGCCGAGGAGATGGCGGGAGTATTTGATTTATTATTGTTAGGGCATTTTGCCCATGAGGGAGAGTGGCCATAAACCTTGCACGCCGTGCAAAAGGTTTGGCTAAAATCTTTCTGCGCTGCCCCTGTGGAGGGCGCAGACGAGTTATTGGGTGATTTTCCGGGAGAAAGAGGCACTGTTTTCTTGTTTCTGCACTGATCAGAGAAATGCCCCATCTTCTTGCCATAATGACAAGTTAGGGGCTTGCCCGAGTTCCCATTCTTATGGGAATTTGATCCTCCGAGGAAGGACGCGGGATTTATCTTCCGCCCCATGGATCCTTCCTGAGGGTGGTGGGTCTCCCACAAGTCTGCTATCCGGCAACACTCGGTGAGTGTTGCTGGGGCTTTTTCTACTACATGAGTGGCAAGGGCAGGAGGGGCATAGTGCAGGAAATGCTCAAATTTAAATTTCTTGAGTACCTCGGTGGCACTAGTGGTTCCTTCGGACTCGAACCATTTTGCTAACGCCTGCTCCGAATGGTACGCCCAATCGGACCAAGTCTGGCCTGCTTCTCTTGGCTGCTATAGTTCCTCATTGGACGGGTCGACATCGTACTCGGCTAGCACCCTGCTGGGCCCACGTTCAACTCTCCAGCTGGCCAGTGAAGAATTAGAGGAATTTATTTCTGGTGACAGAAATTCATTTCTTGCTATAATGTGGTTTGGATTCCACAATAAGCTGTAGGTCCCGTTGCTAGGTAACCAGTTGATTCTTAGCCATGTAAAATAAGTCTAATCCTTAGGGCCAGCCCTAGGAGAGCTGTTAATCAGCTCAGTGGTCTGGTTAAACTAAGGTATACTTTTTTTTTTCTCTTGGCTGCTCTCTCTAATGTCTCCTCCACCACTCGGGGCTAATCTTGTACGCCTTCGTAACCTCTTGGCGTATGGCTTCCCAGTTTCCCCTATCCTCTGCCAAAAGGGCGTGGTAGGCAACGAGTGCCTTCCCTCCCAGGAATTTAGTGAGAACAAGGGAGAGTTCCACAGGGGAGATGGTGCAGCACTCCAGGACTCTTTCGGCCCTCTCAATCCATACTTCAGGTTCGGCCTCTGTCCATTTTGGCATGAACGAGTGAGCTTGGCTGAGGGCACTCATTCCCACCGCAGGAGGCGGGGTGGCGTTCAGTCGTTCTAACATCTGAAGGTCGTGGGTGCGCTGCCGCTCTTGCTCCTCCCTCTCTTTCTCCTCTCTCTTCTCCTGAGCGATCCTCTCTTCTCTCGCTCTCTTCCCGTTCTTTCTCCTCTCTTTTCTCCTGGGCGATCCTCTCCTTCTCTCTCTCTCTCTTCTTGTTCTTTCTCCTCCCTTTTCTCTTAAGCAATTCTCTCCTTCTCTCTCTCTTCCGGTTCTTTCTCCTCCCTTTTCTCTTGGGTGATTCTCTCTTTCTCCCTCTCTTCCCATTCTTTCTCCTCTCTTTTCTCTCTCTCTTCCCATTCTTTCTCCTCTCTTTTCTCTTGGGCGATTCTCTCTTTCTCCCTCTCTTCCTGTTCTTTCTCCTCTCTTTTCTCTCCCTTTCTTCCCGTTCTTTCTCCTCTCTTTTCTCTTGGGCGATTCTCTCTTTCTCCCTCTCTTCCTGTTTTTTCTCCTCTCTTTTCTCTTGGGCAATTCTCTCTTTCTCCTGGGCAATTCTATCTTCCTGTCACTCTTGCCATTCTAGCTCTCTTTCCACCTTGGCATCGACTACTCTCTCTTGAAACCAGTCTCTCAGAGCTTGCCCTGATAGTCCCATGTCCTTTCCAGCGGACATGTAGAATTTGAAGTCCTCATTTTGTTGGGCTCTGGCAGTAGCCATCTTGAAATAATGGTTATATGGACTGGACTCTCTAGCGAATCAAATATGTCTGAGAAGACTCAGGTTGTCTGAAAAGACTCAATTGCAGGAATCTGAAACACTCAATTGTTCAGACTGAAGGAGAATGGATCTGTCTGAATAAGACAATTGATCAGTAAGTCTGAGGAGATTTTGTTAAAATTTAATATGTCTGAGTAAGACGTGGTTGTTTGTGGCGAACGAATTTTAGTATGCGTTTGAGTTTCCTCAATTGGACCGTGGGTGTGTCAGCAAAGAAGATCGAGGACTGTTCACCACTTCAAGAGAATTTTGCCTCAGATTGGTTGGGGGTTCTCTTGGAAGACGTAACTGGATTTTATGTCACGCTCGGACTTGGCCGGCTTTAACATGAAATTAAGGTGTTGTTCTAATAAACTGGAATGATCAGTTCCATAAGGGCTTGGATGTGTGTGAAATACGCTAATATAAGGTCTCAATAGGACTTGATTTTGGTTTTCCCGTAGGAATTAGAAATATTCTCCTCATGCGACGTAGAATTGTCAGTGGAGTCTCTTAAGATTTGGATTGGGATCCGTCCCTTAGGACTGAGAAATTGGGTTGGTCTCGTAAGACTTGAAAATATGATTTGTCCCTTAGGACTTAGAAATTCTCGCCTTGTGCAATGTAGAATTTAGAGAGGTCTTGTAAGACTTGGAATCTGGTTTGCCTGCAGGACTTGGAAATTACTAATGGGATAAAACCCCCCCAAAAAAATTTTGCTGAGAGTGGCTCGAGTAGGGACAGTTCTAAAACAACAAACGACTCGGGAATGAATGGAAGAGAGGGTACACACGCGGGCGGGGGCAGGGGGGTGAAGGTCGTCTGACGCTCACCGGAGTTATTTTTAGATTCTGTGTGAATGGACCCATGTATTTATAAACCGTCTGGGACTCCAGGGAATTTCCCGGGATGAGAGGTAACACTAAAAATGACCTAGTAATTTTCCACAGAAGCGGAGTTCAGATTTCGTTTTCCTAACACCTAATTCGAGTTTTAGCTAAACTGAAAGGGAGTATTCCAGCGATGCAAGCTGATCTTATCCCACGGGGGAGTTCGTCCGCACTAAATAATCTCGCTATTCCGAAATGAGATGTAAAATTTGACACAGGAATTTCTTTTGCACTATTCCTCGAAGCAAAAAAATATGGCAAGATTTTAACACAGAGGAATTTCACACCATTCCTCGAAGCAAAGAATGGTTAGCACTGGTTATTTCCTGACTATCTATCCTGAAAGGCATGCATTAACAAATCTAATACGGCAGTTCTCTTCTCTCAGTGAATACATGCGTCCCTATTCCTAATTCCTAGGAACAGTCACGATTGTAAAAAAAAAAAAAAAAAATTTGCTAAGATAAACTCTCTTGGTCTGTGCTCTTGGTACCAGGTTCGGAATTTGTCTCACGCCCAGCTTAGCTTTGCTAATAGCTGATCTGGCGAGTTGCAAATGCAATGAAGCAACAATAGAGTGGAAAATGCAACTGCTAAACGAGATCTATGGGAAGGTCGCCATTTTTACGAATTTCCCTGGGTTTATGGTAATTTTACAGGCCGGCAACGGAAACTTATTTAATTGGCCTTGGAGTTCTGATTTTTGCGTAAAGGGAAATCGTAAAAAAACAAAGAACAAGGGATGATTTTAGGAGCTGAAGGCTTTACTTCATAAGGAAATGTTATGTAAACACTTGGGATAAATTAAGGAATTATATTTACAAAAGAAAGCATTAGAAGGGAAAATGGATAAGTAAATTGTTAAGGGGCTTGCAATGCCTGAAGATCCTTCTACTGGAGTCTTGACTAAGGACAAGGCACAGTCCACAATGAGTCCACTGCAGATAGGTCCCTCTGCAAGAGAGATTTACGCATTACACACCAGTAAAGGAACAATATAACACAGAATATGACTCGAGTCTGCACTGAGGGTGCCAAGGACTCGAGGAATGAATGACCACTTTACACTTGAACACAGGACACTGGAAATGGCACTGGATAAACTGGCACAAGGACAGAGGTGAATTACTGGTACTCCAATAACGTTCTAAAGGGCAAACTGTCGTTACTGAAAAGTCTTTACTCGCACTTTACCTTAAAGGAAGCGGGTCTCTGGCGAAGGATGACGAGAGATGATCACACTTATGGCGATGCACAGCACACTGTCACTCGAGGAGGACTGTGGTCTGGAGTCGGACAGGGGGGAATGAAGGTCTCTCAGCAAATGTATCACTTGCCCGCGCATATCGCTAACAGCCCAACTCACTCCCCTACAGCTACGGCTGCTACCAGACTTCTACTGCCACTGCACTTCTACTGCCCTCAGATCTCCTGTTTTTCCCTTTTAAGGTCGCGGCCGTGTGTCATGGCCGCTTGCAAACTTCTGCTGATAATTGAGGCCGTGTGCAAACGATGTCATTTGCCAGGTGTCCAGCCATCGGGTTGCCTCTTCCCAGGTATCCTGCGGAAGGCAAGACAATTCAGCAGCTTAATCTGCCTTTAGAAGGTTGTTTTAAGCAGCTTAGTTGGGCTAAGCTGCTCAAGGGAGCAGCACCCCGCCTCGTATCTTTGCCTTTTTAACACGTGCCACCTCAATGTCTGTTCCAGGTAAAGAAAGGGACAGATCGAAATGTTGATAACTTTGTTCTGATATCTAGGTCAACTAGGACTGGCCATGCAGCGACGAATCTACTCTCAATAAACAAAGGGCAAATTAGGTGGGTGGGGGTTGAGGCATGCTGTGCAGCGACTTCTTGTAAATTATAATAATATATAACATATATATATATATATATATATATATATATATATATATATATATATATATATATATATATATATATATATATAGGGGTTTGTGTGTGTGTGTGTGTGTGTGTGTGTGTGTGTGTGTGTGTGTGTATGTGTGTGTGTGTGTGCATACATCATTACCACTAGGAAAATCAAATCCTGACCGATTTTGGCTATCTTTCTAAGCCATTAATTTCCTGTAGGATTGACACAGAGTGGTAGATATGTTTTATTTATATGCCAGGGGGACAATGCAAATAAACATATAGACTCCAGGAAACCAAAAATCCACATCTGACTGGTGATAAGGTGTGAAGCCTTATGAGTTGTGTAACACAAGTTCCTAAGTATTTTTCTATTGTCCTGTAATTCGTTATCCAGGAATTCAGGACTGAAAACACGTGATGCTTACAGGAACACCGGATCTTTCCTAATAGTGACCCCCAAGGGTTTTCGGGGGTCGATATCAAGGACTAATATTTCTTGGGGGTCATTATCTTTATATATTTACAGTCTTTTGTTTATGCTTTTACTGTCATCCCCAACAGACTTGTACCAAATACGCCGCAAAGGTGGAACATGCCAGGTTAAAAACCCTAGGAAAGATCCTGAACACCAAAGAGAATACAGAGATCTTTTATCTTGATAATATGATGACTCGGAATATATTGAAAGTAAGTTATAGTATCTGATATTTTTATATACTGAATATTCACTGAAGGTGTTCACTTTTGATAACGATACCCACAAAGGGCAAACAACCATGTTTTTCTAATCCTGGTGAAAATTTCGTAGGTGGGACTTACACATTCGGTTCTTCCAACAGGTTATTTACAACTACTGAGTTAGTTAGAATATCCACAATATCACCTTCATACCGAAGTCAAGGTACAGATGTCTGAATTATTTTAGAAATGGAATTTGTTCCAAAAAAAAAAAAAAAAAAAAAAATCCATACCAGCATATAAATTTGAGAGAGCAGGTGAAAGAAGGTTAACCATTGTCAGGCCAAGCATAGTTTAGGAATAAAGTTACAATCACAAATGGTGGATTTAATTAATTCCAAAATTTTTGACTGATTCAATTGGCCCTTTTAAAACTGTGATCGCGATTGATCGTGATGGTGTTTGATTTGTCTCTTAGGTCTATCGCACTCTTCAAGTATTATGTGCTACGTAACATACGTGTTTGGGGAGTCTCCAAAAATTTATGTAATAAAACGTGTATTGTGTGTTTACACAGAGATACATACAGTTTTTACATCAAGGGGTATGCCTATGAGAGGAATTAGGGTCAATAGCGAAATGATAATTTTTTATTTCTCCGTTTTGCAAGTGCCCTGAAAACCTGCCTGTATTCGCCCAGTCATCTTCGTGGCGTCAGTTAAAGTATTATGTGACCTCTCAACTCTGCAGTTTTGAAAGTGCTTTTTTTTTCTATCAATGCATTAACTTTTATTATCTCTTCCCTCTTTACAAATTCGGCGAGTTGTCCTTTCACAAACCCTTTAGGTGTCTCAGCTGTATGTAAAATTGTTATGGATCCACTTTGCTGTTCCTCCAAGGAGAAATATTTAAAATACTCTAAATTACCTTTTTAGCCTATTTGTGAAGATGATTCTGAAAAATACCTTGTCCTTCCATGACTGTCTGAGTGACAGTGGCCACAATTGTTTACTGTCCTTAGTGGCTTAGTTCCCTTTCCCTTTTCCTTTTCTTTGATCCCAATCAGCTGACATCACCTGTAAATACTTTTACACCCTACTCAGTATAAATTTACTTTCCCTTCAGCTTCAAACTAACTCTAAAATGTCTTTCTCTGTCCTTTAGCATTGCTTCATTCTTAAGGACGATTAATTGCCGAGGAGCACACAAGCCCTTGTCGCAAACTCATTTCCATACCAACCGCGTCCCCTCCAATTCCACTTCCAGCTTTCGTAATGGAAACTTTTAACTGCTCTCAGCACATTACTTTCAACATCATATATCTCTGTCAGCCTTCACTTTACATTTCTGTCAGCTCCATCATTAGTTGTTATTTTTCTGGGCCTATGTATACCACAGAGAGCTTTTCCCATTATTCTGTAACTTTTCATTTAGGTGTTTCATAAAAAAAATGCTTGCTCCACGCACACTCTCCCTCGTTTACATCCACGCTGGTTTTCTCCTGTCGGCCTTCTGTAGTGTTTTACATTCTCAGTCAAAATCCATCCCAGCTCCATCCCATTTATACTAACTGATATGCCACCATAATGCATACAGTCCTTTGTGTCACTTCACCGTTATACAAGGGGATAAAATTGCTTTCAGGCATTCCTCTAGAGAGCCTTTCCCTCATTCAGGTATGTACATTATCTGAATGCCATAAAAATCTTTGTAAAGAAAATAGAACGAACCATTGACCAGACATTCTCTGGCCCTAATCCATAACAAAGCTCAAGAGCCCGAGTAAACTACATATTTGATGAGCTTTAGGTTTTGGGATTCAATTATAGTAATGTCTACAAAAGCCTCGCTTCCGCCGAGAGGTTACCAGGCTGCAAGATATTTCTAAACATTTTGAAACACTGCCATTTAGCTATGAGCTAAGTACAATGTCCAAGAGGGCTCATTATCCATTCATTTCCGCGACAGTTATGATAAGCAAAACAGTGACTATCGTTTTCATCAGCAATGATGATGATAATAGTAATAACAATGATTTTGTCACAATTGAAGACGCTAACAGTAATAACAACAATGAACACCAGAATGAGTCAAAATAGTAATATGATTTATGTATATATTTGTTGAAACCCTCATCGTTTCAATTATATATATATATTTTGGAAGCCTAGAGAGTTTAGACTTGATGATACATTTTTAAACCTGTTTGGGCTGCCAACACGTCCCTTGCTAGTTTGAACAGAAATAAATGACAATGATATACTTTAAGCTTATCTCTGCTGGGAATACGCACGCTCACAGAATTAATGTTACAACCTCTAGCCATTTCCTATCATGGTGAAAGTGAGATCCGATACCATCTTATCAATCGAATGTGCTTTACTTTAACAGATATAAAGTACAAGATTACAAAAATACAGTTTTTAGATGCCTTGTCATTCCACCTTTGGACTCCTCATAATTTATTCTTTAAAGATAGAACAAATCTGTCGGTTACAAAGTGAGTACAATAAGAAAAATATGATTTCAAGGTATAATCTTATTTATCTTTTTAGCTTAGTATATATATATATATATATATATATATATATATATATATATATATATATATATATATATATATATATATATATATATATAGAAATGGTTGACATTAAATAAGATTATAAATATGATGGAAATAAAGTCTTTTACCCATTATCCCAATTTACGACAGAAAGAGTAAAGAATTACTCAAGAAGGATTATCTTGTTTTAACAAACACGTTTTCAAAGCGCAGCTTCACTGACCTAATTTTCATGAATACCGATTGCAGCTCTGTATCCCGGGTTCTTTTCCATCATTCAGGTATGATATGATGAGCCTTGCCATAACAGAAAGACTCTGCGAGAACGCCTAGAAGTAACCTTCTGGTGTTTTTTACCCTTTTGCTTTTTAAATCCAGATGACTGCTAAATCTAGAGAAAATCTAATTCTACAATTGGTTTTTACTGCCAAGGAATGTGTGATGCTTAAAGCTTTAAAACATCAAGAAAATTTTCAGCGTCAAAAAATTTTCAAAGAAAAGATGATAAAACCAGGACTAAAATAAAAAATAAGTATCGAGAGAAAAATGAAGAAGCAACAGTTCAACTATCACGAAAAGTCAATGAACTGAACCAAAATATCCTTGAAATTTAATTAAGTAATATCTTATGCGAGGTGAAGAGAAACACAAAATGCCAAGAGAAGTCTAGGAAAGGAGATGCTTATTTCTCCCTGGCGGTATTAATGTTCGGTCATTCCCTGCACAGGCATTTTTCCCCCTCCCGCCCCTCACCACCTTCTCTCTCTCAATCAGACCTAATCCTACTGAACAAAAATGCTCTTGTCTTTTCTCTGACAGATTTCATCCTTCCTATGTTAAATAGTCTTTAGCAATTCGGAATATGAAAGAAACACTGAAGAAAGTAAGACTAAAGATCGTCAGTAATTAAATACTTTGCAAACCATTCTTATATTTACTGCTTCCTTTTTCTAAGTGTCTTAATTTTTCCGCCAGGTATTTACAAAAATACGAATATCTGAAGACACTCTTGGATGTGTACGTCTTTGACTGAAGTGGATATAAATTTTGGAATGGCTGCAAAATATCATGGGAAGAATTTGCTTTTAAGTGAATACGAATAGACCTGCTATGCTACTGAGATAATATTTAGTATGTGTATTTTTAATATGATGTATAACGGCTCAAAAAAATGTTATATACTATAACTCAGAGATCGTCTATAATGCTGGTTATTCATTATTCCTCCGTACTTTTCGTATTCGGCATCTAAACTGCAGTGCTCTCTATGGTTTTGTGACCCTCTCATTCTTGAAGGGGCAAGTGTACTCCTTTCCTGTCGGTTCCTATGAGCTTATAACTGAATACAAGTAATGAATTAGGATAAGAGAAAATGAAAAGGAAACATGAAAAGATAAAACCAGAAGGCGCTTTGCAAAATGGGGTCTAATCCGAACGGAGCAAAAGATCCCAACGCCATTCATAGAGAAGGGAAAGGTTCGTATTCTCAGGCTTGAGTTTTAAGCCCATTTCGGGTCCCTTTGGGAAGACTGTTTGAAAAATATCCTAGATGTTGCTGGGTTATATTTATCAAAAAGGAGAATAAGTTAAAATTATTTTGTGCATTTATAACTAGCATCGATGATTTTGGGTTGCAGCGAAAATTAGTTGAATCAATTTACCTTTGCAACTACGATGGCTTCTTAGACACAGAAAGATACTGATGCTTTATTTGCGTCATCAAAATAAACGAAGATACTTATTAAATATTCGCTGCCGTATAGTAGTTTCGAAACAGTCTACCCTCGTCAAAGTATAAAGATGATAATACAAAGTTATTTTCTGAGAAAGTTCTTCCTAACTATACCTCTTGTTTACTTACATCCCACTCATTGCACTATGGTCCTCCGCTTCCATTCCTCTCACCATTTATAGGAAAACCGACCTCGATTAGCAATATTATTAAGTAAATGCCGTGTTTATGAATGAGAAACTTACGAAACAGGACTTTAAGAAATGCGTTTCCATCAAAAGCAGCATCTTTTAAGTCTATATGATGAAATCGATTCTGGAAAGCTTTCCATCTCTTCATTCGTGATGAGCTCTCCAAACAAAGCTGAAGTACATTTAAACGTAGAATAAACTACCGGAACAGATTTGTAAAATATATACTGAATATCATAGTTTTTTTTTTTTTTGCCACAGCTCAAAAATTCCTTGATTAGTGAAAAAATGTGAAACGTGAAATATTGTTATTAGTACCGTTATGCATATTGCTGAACTTGAGCCCGACAAGAATTAATGATTCGCAAAGAGAGAGAGAGAGAGAGAGAGAGAGAGAGAGAGAGAGAGAGAGAGAGAGAGAGAGAGAGAGAGTCTGTAAATTTGTCTTTTGTTATATATTATCGATCGTAGGATTCAACGGGCTTTGTAAATTCATATTTTTTTTCTTTATTTTCGGTTGATGAACTTCATATTAATCAGTATGTTTATTAATCTATTATGAGACACTAATCCACCACTACATTTCACGTCTTAATGGAATCGTTTACTTACAAAAGTTATATGCATTTCCCACTGGAACTATAAATAAAAGGAATCCGTCGTAATCATACCCCGAATGGATCATGGCATCTTTATGGGAAAGCCCATTAATCCTCCTCGAATGTGAATAATAAATATTGCGTTCAGTTAAATCACAGTGTTAAATTGGATACTATTGGGTTTGGCAGTTCTCTTGTTAGTCTTCTAATGATACAAAACGAACGGGATTCTGAATGCTGGGAGGCCTCATAAATATGATTTTGTGATAGGTCTTTGCATTCCATTTCTCTGATAAGCGAGCTTAATTTTCTCCGTTGTGCATATTGTTGACATATTTATGATTCGAATTAAAAGCAAGTAATATCTTTGCAATCTTTTTCGAAACGAGTTCTCCCATTTTCGTTCTGACATTAATATACCTGTATGAAAGAAACCCGGTTATTTTGTTGTAATAAGTTTAACGTTTTATCGAATATTTCTCTTCACAATGAGATCTGAAAATTAAGAATGAGTAGGTATGAGATTTCTTGATAGAAATAAATATCAATGTCATTTTCTTATAAGATTCGTTTTATATATTTGTCTTGGTTTAAAAAAAAATGGCTTTCCTGTTTATGGACATCTTTTCCCACTTGTAAATTTTTGCTGTGAACTTGTAGATACTCATCACAGTGAATTTCTGAAAGCACAGCAACAACCATAATGGATGATGAGAATAATGTTAACAACAGCACTATAGAGTAAGACCACACAGTAATAGCAGAAATGACAATGAGGCAACAACATGAGCAAAACTATCAGTAATATTAATGATAATAAAGATGGTTTTGGAATTTTCTTATTACCGACCAGGAAGGTACGAAATCCAGGCTGAGCTAAGATACGAACGCAAAAGATTTGTGGCTCTTGACCTGAATAGTTTTTATAATTTATATCTAATAAAATAAACCTCATGCTGTGGAAAAGAAGGAACAGCTTCTGACTTTACCAGCACATCTTGTGAGCCTAGATGATAGAAAGTAAAACAGATTTCTTTTTATTTTCTGAGGTAGAGGTGAAACACAACAAAAACACTCGGCACAAGTTACAAAAAAAAAAAAAAAAAGAGAGAGAGAGAGAGAGAGAGAGAGAGAGAGAGAGAGAGAGAGAGGTTTTTCCTTAAACATATACAGGCTCATAAATTTTAAATTTCATACCTTTCTTTCTTCCTTCCGTGTATGTACAACCAACCATATTTCCGTATGAATAATTGGGAACAAGACATAGTGATGCAAACCACAAAACGCAGGTCTGATTAATAGTTCGTATTCCATGAATTTATGGTCACTCTTAAGCGAGCAAAGGCGATATAGCAACACCTTTACTTTTATTCTACAGGACATAAACCTCTTAAATCAGGTTTGAAATGTTCAGTACATAAGTGGCACCTATTAAATATTATCCGGAGGTAGGATATTCTGTTGGTAAGGTCAAAGTTTGTTCCATACCTCTCCGTACCTAATTCTTTAATTAGCTCACAGATTAGTTACATGAAAATGAATGAGTTCGTATGCTTTTTATATCTGTAATTATGAACCATTCTGTACTAATGAAATAAAAAAATCTAAATTGTTATTGATATGGTATATATATTTGTAGCTAGCGAATCAGGAAATGAACTTTTATAGGAAAAATCCCATAAGACAGGGAACAGTAACTTGAAAAGAACATAAATGAAATAAAGTGTGCTCACAAACACACACAAGTACACACACACAGACATACATACACACACACACACACACACACACACACACATATATATATATATATATATATATATATATATATATATATATATATATATATATATATACATATATATATATATATATATATATATATATATATATATATATATATATATATATATATATATATATATATATATATATATATATATATATATATATATATATATATGTATGTATGTATGTATGTATGTATGTATGTATGTATAATATATATATATAATATATATATATATATATATATATATATATATATATATATATGTATGTATGTATGTATGTATGTATGTATGTATAATATGTATATATAATATATATATATATATATATATATATATATATATATATATATATATATATATATATATATATATATATATATATATATATATATATATATATATATATATATATACGAGTATATATATGTGAGCCACTTTATAGCGTGTGACAAAATATCAAGCTAAGGCCACAGGAAAAATAAAAGAAAGAAGTACCAACTGCTTTCCTGTTATTCTAACACATTTCCGAGGTACGCTGTACATTGCACCTCGAAAATGTGGTGAGTAAACATGAAAGGCTTGGTATTGTTTTCTGGATATACTGTATATATGTATATATATATATATATATATATATATATATATATATATATATATATATATATATATATATATATGTGTGTGTGTGTGTGTGTGTGTGTGTGTGTGTGTGTGTAATATTATATTATATATAAATGTTTATATATGAAGCCAAAAATTGTGGAATCGATGAGACTTGAGAGCATACGTTGTATGGTCACTATCCGGCATAAGAATACTAAATGAGATACTTAAGATGACCCTGGAGTTGCCAGATCATTTATGCAAAATATTACTGAAATGAGAAAACAGCGAGAGCCCAAAACTACTGGTGATGTAAAAATTACTTTTTCTTTAGTCCATCATAGGGAAACATGAAGTCGTGGGAGCTGACTAGCTTCCCCGAGACTTTTCACAGAGTTTGTTCTCCTCCCTCATAGATTTTCCACTGTAACACGACCTCCTGCGCTATTAGCCAATGATGGGGTGGTTTGGCACACTCTCTGCTTTCCTAGGTCTCACGTGGGGAGGGTCCTTCCTGTGAGAGTGCCTTTTTTTTTTTGGCACATAGTATATCGAAATCCCAGGTCAGTTGCCTGACTGTGAAATGAAGCAGAGAGCTTTATGCTGTGGAAATTTTCTATACAAGAGTTCATCCTTGTTCCATAAGTTTAAGAAGAGATCTAACACTAATTGATGTCCTGCATATATCAAGAGTCACCGCCTTTAGTGTTGGAGCAAATTGGTGGAATAATAATAAAAAGATGCTTAGAAAAAGTTATCATTATTTTTAAACAGGTTTGAGGACACTTTTGCAAATGAATCTTTGAGATGGGACTATATATAAAAAGTTGCCTTTCGTTATAAAGAGCAAGTTCAACATTAAATTCTGAAGTCCCTCAAAGTACCCGTATGATACGCTCGAGTGGGAAGGAGGAAGGCAGCTCAAGCGATGTCCTACGAGGGACAAACCGAATAATTTCAACTAAATCAAATCTGTTTCGTTTCAGTTGGACCTGACTTTAAGCATCTACAGTATATTAATCTACATGACTGAATACAGTTAGACGGAATAAGGCCTCTAGAAGACATTCATTTCTTATAAAACATTGTGGTTCAGTAATCTAAATTAAAAGTCCTTCATGGCAAAAAAAAAAAAAATAGGCGACATGTCTATTAGATGCAACAGCCTACGCCTCCTGGAGAGCTGTGTAAAACAGTTTCCCACCTACCTTCGAAGCAAAATCATTCACGTGCAAACAAAAGGTTTGCTTGCGGAAAAGGAGGACCATTCAGAATCAAATTCATCTCCATGTTTTGGAAAAGAGAAGAAATATATATGTACACACACATACACACACACACACACACACACACACACACACACACACATATATATATATATATATATATATATATATATATATATATATATATATATATATATATATATATATATATATATATATATATATATATATATATATATATATATATATATATATATATATATATATATATATATATATATATATATATATATATATACATACATATATACTGTATCCGGGGTCTAAGCGATGTCAGGCAGGGCAGCTGATCGAGACCACAGGTCTACCCCAAAGCCAAATAAAAAAAGTCCTTCAAAGAAGGCATACCCCATACAAAAATGCGAAAAAGCACGTTAAAAGAAAGAAAAAAAATATACATATATACTGTATATGTGTGTGTGTGTTTGTTTGGGGGGAGGTTAATTTTGATAGCCACTATGGCCAAACTTTTCACTGCAAGCCGTATTTGAGTTACAGGATTCATGCCAACACAAGAGAGGTTCCAGCTCAGGTTCCTATCCTGCCATATGAGACAATTGATCTTTGTATATCTCACTCGAATGCAGGCTTCTAGCGAGAAGGACTTCCAAAATATGTGCAAGTAAGTCGAGAAGCTAATGAGGTCCTTGTAGCCATTTTAAATACATAACATCTGGTATAATCGACCAACAAGTCTACAGATATATATATATATATATATATATATATATATATATATATATATATATATATATATATATATATATATATATATATATATATATATATATATATATATATATATATATATATATATATATATATATATATATATATATATATATATATATATATATATAATATATATAGAAGAGAATCTGTATAAAATGCAGTTACTCTGAACGTTCTGTAAATGCTTGCATACTCGTGCTGTCACCGTTCGTTTGATATATTTAACATTGCTATTGTTAATTGTAGCAACGCTTTCTACGCTGTTTGCATGAAATCTTGTCTGTTTACTTGGAAATATTCACTTACATAGTTATCTGAAAAGCGAGAGGACTGTGATCAAACTAGAGAGTATTGTGAATGTTTACTTACGTGTTATAATATTTTCTTCTTCGTTTTTAATGGATTTGGGAGATTTTTGAATGCCTTCATATTATTCTGACTTGAAAAACGCATATCAACTCACATATGTAGTTATCGATGGTGTTTCGTGAAGTCTGCACGTAACATCGTGATAAAGGCACGATCTAGTTGTAAGTTAACATCGAAGATCACTAGCCAGATGAAGGAATTGGTAGAATATTTCAGTCTTATATAAAATTACCATCAAATTAAAGTTTATCAGCTTTTATAATGGAGACTTTGTTCATCAAGTAAAATAAATTCTCTAAGAAAAAGGAGTTACAAAAGGCAGTAAAGCTACGTTAAATGCAGTATTCTTTTATAAGCTTAGGAGAGATAACTAGCCCCAGGTACTTGTCTTATACCACCCTTCAAAAGAGTCGACCACAGAAAACTCTTTTTGAGCATATTGCAGAGAACACAAACGCTATCGATTTAGCCAAGGAATACCGGGTGTTTCGAAATTAGAGCCCCCCCCCCTCCTCCACAGAACAAGTGGAAAGTTATTAAGTTTTCTGCTATAGCCTATCTCCAAGTACATTATTTTAAGTTTCTATTAAGCTATTTTTCATTTTACATTTCTTGTATTTTCAGACTGAGTGACAAAGTTAGATACAGCCATGGCTAATGACTCGGAGGAAATCCGGGCTATAAACTTCAGAGAGGCCAGGGATGCTGGCGCATCCTTCATTTCACATTCCACGGATAGCTAAATACATTGAAAAAGATGAATCCTTTGTTAAAAGAAACTGGAACAAAAATCAATATGACTCTCATCGCAAAAAGAGTGAAAATCTTGGAAGGCCTGAAGTCCTTTCTCAGGAGTCAAAAGACATCATAGCTGAGGCAGTGGGTAGACCAAGAAAGTCTTTACGTAAATTGGCGCTTGGACTAAAAACAGAAAGGGGAAAGAAGAGAAGTTATAGTGCTGCATATCGTCAGTTAAAAAAATCTGGTATCAAGCCATTTCATGTTATCAGCAAGTCCAACATCTCTCAGCAACAGAGAGAAGACCGTGCATGGTGTTGTGGTTCATTTCTTAAAGATTGGGATGAAGCTGACTTTCTTCATGTTGCCACATCAGATGAATTCTTCATTTACACAGTCAGGAAGCCAAATCATAAAAATGACATCATTTGGGCTGCAAAGTTGGATGATGTCCGTGATGACGTGCGCTATCGCCAAGTTGTGAAATTTCCTGAATTTTGGGGAATTTTTCTCTGTTTCACAGCCAAACGGTTAATGTGAACCATCAAAGAAAAAGGACAGTCATGGAATGGCGAATACTTCAGAGAAACTGTGCTTACTGGTGGAGTATTTCTTTTCCTTAAAGATCATGAAAATGTGTTATCTGTTGAAGAAGTCACATTTTTGCATGATAAGGCACCATGTTTCAAGGCCCTTCAGACACAGGAGCTGCTTCGAAACAGTGATATCGATTTCTTCTCATCAAGTGAATTTCCAGATAGCTCCCCTGACCTTAATGTGTGTGAAAACATTGGTAGTATCTTAAAGGATCGTGTTGAAGCATGCACAGTGGTGAACAATGATGGTATACCAAGCCTCGACGACCTGCGAAGAGAGGTGACCGAAGTGCTCATGGAAATGGAGTTAGAGTCTCAGCTTTTTTGCAATTTGCTGAAATCATACCCCTCAAGAATGCAGGCTGTGGTACAGGCAGATGGAGGCCACACAAAATATTAAATACTCAGAGAGAAACTTAAACAAATACCTGTTCTGAATTACTTTTGTTTTTGTCCATATCAATTTTAGTTTATGCTGCTGCGGGGGAGCTCTAATTTTGAAACACTTGTATATATATATATATATATATATATATATATATATATATATATATATATATATATATATATATATATATATATATATATATATATATATATATATATATATATATATACAATCATGAAGCTACAAATGTCGCTTAATATCAAATTCACGCTACCTCGGGAATATCTGATATTCTGAGGTAGCGTGAATTTGATATTAAGCGATATTTGTAGCTTCATGATTGTATATAAATCACGGTGTGATAAAAATTTCATACACACACACACACACACACACACACACACACACACACACACACATATATACATATATATATATATATATATATATATATATATATATATATATATATATATATATATATATATATATATATATATATATATTGTGTAAACTGGGTCCTCGGTGTGGATAGAAATTGGAATAATTTATTATTATAGACTGCCCTTGTATCAAGAGGATCCAAGATTATGAACAAAAATGAAAACTACTTGAAACTCACCTTAGGATCTTCCTTGATTTACGTAAATAATGAAGATCGCCATGGGAATTAGAATTTTTTTACAATCAAAAGGGCTTTATTTACAGAGGATGGGGCAAATATGTGAGACCAAAAATGTAACAATTTATAGACACATAAATCACATATGATAGAACACTAATGCAGTAGTTTACAGACACACAATGCAAGTTTGAGGGGCCACTGATACTACACTCACCCGTTGAAACAAATGACTTTGTTATGCTAAAATGCATCAATTCACAGACAGTAATACATTGGAATGGGTGAATTCAAGAATAATGGCAATTGGATAATCAAGATGATTTCTGTGTGGGCAACGGATTCTTGCGATCAGGCTGCGACCAGGAATGGTTGTGAAATTTGGGATGGCAGTCATGAACGGGACTGGGCATAGAGTTGCGGACTGGACAGGGTAGGATAGCTCCTGGAAGAGAGGTCTGGAATTAGTACAAACATTGGGGGGGGAAAGGAAACCTCCCATGCTATTAACTAAGCATAACAAATCTACGCACTAGGGAGGCACTGATCACTTGAGTTACTTAAATTAATTTGTCCTTAATTTACACTTTAACGGGAGGACTTAATTGCAGGTTATGAGGATACTGAACAAATGCACTTTACAGGATGAATAGGGAAGGCGCAGATTACACAAAGGGAACGCCTGAGTAGAAAGGAAAAATGTGAACGTCTTGGAGATGCACTAAGAAAGGATTAAATAGACGGGAAAGGGAAACAGGGGATACTGATGCAGACTAACTCTCAGACTTTACCTTAGACGTATACAAGCTCGGATATATCGCCAGCAGCCATCTGGTGTCATCCGCCCGGATCCCAGGGAACAGGGGAGAAAAACGTTTGCTTCTCAGCCTGGCCAGTGCATCTCTCCCTTTCTGTTTCAAAACAGCATGGCTTCAGTGTTTGTGCATCTAGGTGTCTCTGCAAGAATAGTCTGCCGCCAGTCAGGAATTCGAGGGAAAATGGTCTTATGGATTAGAAGGTTAAAGCTTAAGATTCTAGCCTCCCTTTTTGTGGCTTGTGCCCCTAACACTTATAACCTCTCTGAGCTGAAATTCAAAAACACTACCCCAGAAGGGGGAGAAATCTAGGTGTGTGCTGGTAGCAAGTGGGGGGGAGGAGAAAGGAGGGGGATCTATTGTGTAGGAGGCCCAGGTATTTCCTAAAGGCTAGAATGGAATGCGCCTTGGGCTCAATATGAGTGGAAAACATCTTGGTTCTGCCATATTGGCGTGACTCTTGGTCAGTGATTCTCAAACTGGGTGTCGTGGCACCCTGGGGTGCCACAGACAGTGCTTAGGGGTGCCGCAAGATTGTCATGAATTTTGTCATGGGTATATCATCTCAATGCACATTTGTTAAAAAACAAAGCTTGCAGAAGTCTTCATACAGTATAATTATTATCAGTGTGTCTACTCTAATTTATTAACACACACACATATATATATATATATATATATATATATATATATATATATATATATATATATATATATATATATATATATGTGTGTATATATGTGTATGTATATATATGAATATGTATGAATGTCCTTTCCTGTAATACTACAGTGTGATATGAATATAAGAAGGCCCATAAAACACTATTTAACCGTTGAAACCATATATTTCAGGCACTTGCTTCTGTGCCCCTTTTCACTGGTGAACAGGGGCACAGAAGCAAGTGCCCATAAATATATAGTTTCAACGTTTAAATAGTGTTTTATTGGTGTTTTATATTCATATATATATATATATATATATATATATATATATATATATATATATATATATATATATATATATATATATATATATATATATAAAGGTGATTATCATGTTTTTTATGTCAGTCTGCATTCACAACGCTTAAGTTTATCTAATTTTTCTGATATGCGCTTTGCTTGTTCAGTATATTTTTGCATGTACGGTGTGCTGATTTTGGTTTGAGTATGAATAATAATAATATTCATTAAATAAGAAGTTAATTCATGCGATATGGTGGGATGGTGAAGAAGGGGTGCCACGGTAATAATTACATTGGTTAGGGTGCCATCACTAAAAAAAAGATTGAGAACCACTGCCCTAAGTTAACTGAGATGATGAATTTTCATTAGGAATCAATGAGATGGCAATTAACTAGGAGGGAGGAGTGTAAATCTGTGATATATATATATATATATATATATATATATATATATATATATATATATATATATATATATATATATATATATATATATATGTGTGTATTATATGTGTGTGTGTGTGTGTGTGTGTGTGTGTACTAGCTGACCAACCAGGCACAGCCTGGGAAAACTCTGAATGACAACTGATAAACTCTCTCTCTCTCTCTCTCTCTCTCTCTCTCTCTCTCTCTCTCTCTCTCTCTCTCTCTCTCTCTCTCTCTCTTTTCTGTCAAGATAGCAGCTTCAGTTACATTGCCCAGCATTTTTGATAATTTAAATTCCACCTCTTCTCACCTCAATTCCTGTGGGGGCTGAACTTGGACTTAAAGGGTAATAGGGGTATCTCTATTCATCTCAGCAACCTCAAACTCTATGGATTAGACACTAATATCTGTCGTTTTTTACATTTTTTTACACGACTTCTCACCCCTCCTTCAATGACCCCGAAAACTATGGATTAGGCATTAATATCTGTCGTTTTCAGTTATTTTTACATGTCATCCCCTTCCTAACCCTTCTCACCCCCCTTCCTATCAGGGCTGAGCTTGGAAAGGGCATCGAGAGTGTCACTATTCATCTCAGCAACCTCAAAAACTATGGATTAGACATTAATAACTATCGTTTTTGGTTATTTTTACATGTCACCCCCCTTCCCACCCTTTCTCACCCCGCTTCCTATTGGCGCTGAACTTGGACTTAAAGGGAATCGGGAGTGTCACTATTCATCTCAGTGTCCTCAAAAACTATGGTTTAGACACTCATATCTATCGTTTTCAGTTATTTATACATGTGACTCCCTCCCTACACCTCACCTTTGGTGCCAGTGATGTCTTACCCCTACAGTATTCTTTGGAGAAAATATTCTTGTTAGAAATCTCATCATATTTATTTTCACACTACAGATGTTCTTCAAAGCCGGTGATGGAAAGCAAAAAGTGATGTGGAAACTCAAATGAAATGAAAAACTGAATGTCAAGAAAATTTAGGTTATGAGTAATTATGCAATCCGGATCAATAACACGCTCAACAAATACAGCATCATGAGATTAACAAGGTTTTGCTCTAATTGGTGTAAATGGAATATGGATCGATTATATTTGGGAGGGATTTCAACGTACAAATCTCTGACTGCTTATATGCAATTGAATTTTCTGTTTGATGAGGATATTGCATAACTGGATAATAATTATTTTCTACTGTAAATAGCTTTGAAACGGATTTCATTCTTTATCCCAAAAATTTACCATAAAACTATATTATTTCTAATTGCTCCAGATTGCTAAGCTCCGTTCACCACCTTTCATAAGAGAGAGAAAGGAGAAGTAATACGCGCAGTGACATTAGAGCACGTGTTGAAAAGATGACCACAACTATCTTATGAATTATCATTTCTACATGGTTTTTGAAGAGGCTTTAGAAAACGCCATCCGCACAACGTTCTGTGGCTCATCTTTTATTATTCCTTATCCCGTGATATTTGGTATGGGAAAGATATACAAATGATTTAAGTTTACAATATATGTATCAGTGGCGGAAACACTCAGATGGATGGGAGCAATTCTTTATTATGTATTAAACAGAAAACACTTGAAAGCGTTTACTATGAATGACAAAGTTTAGGACTAACTCGTGATCGAGAACTAGAATGGAGAATTAGAAGGCGACGAACGGCATAAAACGGCTTCTTTATACATTCTTTATACTTGGCTGGTTGGAATGTACTTCCCACAGCTAGAGAGAAAGAGAGAGAGAGAGAGAGAGAGCGGACATTTTGCCGAAATGCACTTGAAAATGCACAGCTGTTTTTTCAGTCACTCTGTGGTTTTTCTAATATACATGTAAGAGAACATCAGCAACTGGTGTGGCAAAATACTTGTGGATTTTATCATTACTCTAAAAAAATAAAAACACTTAAAAAGGACACTAAGAAAACCTAAAAATTTGAATAAACGTATTTTAAGACGAAAATTTAAAATGGGATGCAATGGATAAAAAATAAAAATAAACTAAACTGAAAGCATATAAATAATACAAAAAATCAATAAAAAATCTAAACAATAGAGAAAATACAAAAAACAGGAGTTTTAAGATTAAAGAAATAGAAAAATAACTAAAATGAAAATATAATAAAAATTTTTGGAAAATAGAAAATAATAATATATAATGCATTTTTAAGAAAATACAAATAAGATTGTTTTTATTAATAAAAAAATTAATTAAAAGGAGAAACTTTTAAAGATAACGACATGAATAATATAAAACAGAAAATAAGAAGCATAAAAGTTTAATATAAAGGTAATGAAAAATTTAAATAAAATGAAATAAATAAACCAAAATAAAAACAAAGAAAAATCTAAAAAATAAAAGATAAAAATTAAGTTTAGACGTGTAGAACAATGAATATATTAAAGCATACCATAGAAGTAACAAAAGAATAAAGAGTAAAAATAATTATATTTATAAAAATAAAATAAGAAAAAAGGTACATAAGACCATAAAAACAATAAAAGTTATAGAAGTAAATAAATAAATGATAAAGACAGAAATAAAAAAATAGTGAAAGTTACAAAATTAAAAATAAAAATGTATAACTTAGAAATATATGTCAAGGAATAAAAACGGAAAGAAGTAAGTTAAGTTAAAAAAAAAATTAGATATACAGAAGAAAAATGTATGAAAACATACCAATGATGAAAATAAAAACAATAATAATTGATATTTGAAAATAAATATAATAAAAGTACTAGAAATAAAGAAGAGAATGAATATCATTATAGAACAATTAAGATTAAGTTCAATGGTGAGCACCTATTGGGCATTCAAAGCATAACCTAAAATTATGTTGAATAACCACCATGAAGTTCCAGTGTTGCTAATCATCAGGTGCCCCTTATTCTCGATTAAAGTTCCTCTGCAAATTCCTTAATCACTGAACGCTGTTGGATCTTCTTCTGGGCCATAAAATTTTCGTGTTTAATAAACTTAACATTTTATACCTGCTAATATCTTCCGGTTTGTCTTCTTCCTTGAACGCACAATCACAGTATTTATGGAACCTCTATCATTCTTTGCAAGATTTAACTTTGTTCCCGTAATGTCTCGCACTTCATACAAAATTCTTTGCGAATATTGTATGTATTCATGTGAGTTTAAATTCCGGTTGTTTGCCATTTAATTGCAAGGGTCATTACGCAGTCATGTTACCCTTTTCTTTCTACTTTCCGATTTCTAATGCACTGTCTAGGGTCAGTATTTAGTTCAAAAGTCTTCATTTGCACACTACCTAAAATATCTATGAAGAATATCAAATATGATCGTTTTTGGTTGTTCATATAGATGCAAAAAGACAAACCCACTTAAAATATAACTATTAATCTTGTAATAAAGCGGACAGAGATTTGATTAAAAAAAAAGCTAATTTTTAATGCTCTTACAGGTTAGTCTCCTATGACTGAACATTGTCAAGGAAGTCTTGGTATTGTTACTCTCTCATTTTTACGGAATTATTGGCATACAAAAGTGAGAGTTTAGTCATTTATGGTAAATATTTAGATAACGTCAGGCAAATAAGAAAAGTGCTCCAGATACGAATTCAATGAATTTACGTTCATTCCTGAATTTTACTATTCGTATAATGACCAAAAAAGCAGACACAGCACTTGTCATTCACACAGCAGCTGTGACAATGAGCTCAAGTATGAAATCGTCCGTTTTATTCCTGATAAGTCTCGGCTGAACGAAAAGGTTTCTGCCTGAGCAGAAAATTCACAAAATTTACAAGCTTTATTGCGCTCACCTCAACAAAGCAGAAATAAAAATAGTTAAATCACATACACATCATAATTTTACGCTTGAGCTTGATGTGATTCGATTAATCAGTCTTTATATTACTCTCTCTCTCTCTCTCTCTCTCTCTCTCTCTCTCTCTCTCTCTCTCTCTCTGTTTAATGGACTTTAGACACCTGATGTCAGAATATATGCAGGCGGCATGATGAACCTTTGATTATAAATGGTTATGAGCAATTAAGTGACAAAGAGTCATTTGACAAATTTATTATCCACATTAGTAACATATCCACCTGTCTTCTCCATCTTTTAACTGCTGAATTATGAAAGCTGTAATTATTCCTAACGGGATGAAGGACCATATTTCACATTTACTTTTCATTCTCTTATGACTCAACTACTCTGTGTTTCAGAACATCTGTTGACTTACTCAGTAACTTTGTGGTTTTCTTTTTGCGTCTTTTAAATTATGTCCTTTTCCACGTATCTACAGTTTATTTTTATTTGCTTTCCTTCATTTAATTGGCGGTAACACATTTCATCATATGTTCTCATTCTTGTCGTTAGATATTTCATTGTCAAGTTTAATAGCGTTTGATTTGGTAGTCGTGATATTTCCCTCAATTTATATTGATACAGGAAATAGAGCATCGATTAAAATCATATCCATGTTTTTAGTTTTGCTTGAAGGATTTTCTTAGAATGAATATGTAAAACAGAAGGGAAACACTCTCTTTAAGGCGATTATGGCAAGCAGCGGCGGCTTCATCATTTAAATTTGGGTCTTTAGCTTCATGTAGAGGGCGCCTGACTACACTTGTAAGTTATTCATAGGTTATTGTTTGATGCCATGTATATTATACATGTACTATACGTTGTAAATGTATTCAGATATTTTTGAAACATAATGGTGTCTGGAAGTAGTCAATCAACATTGACAAATCCTCGTGCGTCAGCGGACTTCTTCAGCACGATCAAACCAAGAGCGTTCGACAAGAGCCAAATGTTTGAAGACCACAGGGTTTTGTTTTCAATAATACGAGAACTGCACTCAGAATTGTTTAAGGGAGTGGAATTTTGCTCGTCAGGATGCAGAATCGGCGAAGGGTTTTCGGTGATTATTAGCAATATTATATATTAGGTCTAACTCAAATGTGCTCGCGGGGATTCCAAGAATACGCAGGCACCGTCACCAGGCGGCGTTTCTGTCCTTGGCATGTGCTTTCAAACATCATACTCAAGTATATTCTTATCGAGTATATTAGTGGATTAGGGAATTAATCTATCGTACCATTAGTCCTTACGCTTTTTGTTTCAGTAAAGGAAAAATAACGAGTTAAACAGAAATGTCCTATTAAATAATCCTACCACTACCTTTCGATATAAATCGATATATGAGTCTGAATCAAACTGAAAAGGTATTGGTGCCTCCTTCCATCCTTGAAGTAAAATCTTTGTATTTGTCCGTAAACAACCTTCACCATTAAAGTACAGAGATTACCAGATGTCTTTTAAAGTAACAAAATTCTTGTAAAACGTTCAGCTCCAGACCATCCTTCGTTCTTGTTCCACCACCCAATGATTTTTAAATGCTTTTTCGCGCTTTGTTAAATATCTAAGCTGAGTTAGACTTTTGCTTTTATAGATTTGAGCATCCACTTGGCACGCATCTCTCAACCAAACCAGGATAGTATTTACGAAAGAATCTGTTGCCAAGTGACCACAGGAATTAGGTATCGCTGCAGCCTCTTCAGAGACCAAACATAAGCTGGAAACGTGCGTTGAAATGCGATGTATATCTTTTACCAGTGGAGATACCAAACATACACTAGGGCCAGTGGAATTCGTTTCTCACTGAAATCTCTCTCTCTCGATCTCTCTCTCTCTCTCTCTCTCTCTCTCTCTCTCTCTCTCTCTCTCTCTCTCTCCGATGAATAGTCACTACTAAACGACAAAATATCAAAAATTAAAATTTCTGAATATACAAGGTTGATTATTTTGGAATTCAGTGTCACATGTGTATATATGCAAGTGTCATCTTTACAAACGTTTATTTGATAAAGATTGCTGCGGTCTTTATTGGAGAATGATGACCTGTCATGATACATGATGCGGAATTCAGGATTTTGGAATACGCTTTCCATTTAGTTTTATGACACATAATTACGTATATGATACATAGCCTAATAATGTTATGGACGCAAATTATCAACTTTATATGGGAATGCCACATTAAAACAAGCAACAGTGAATTTGTTGAAAACAGGATAGCAAGTCGAAGATAAGTTGACCTGGATTTCTGTGCTTTCAACGTAGATATCGGTAAAATGTATTTATACCCAAAGTTAACTGGAGGTTTAGGAGAGAGATCAACTCCCAAATATTTAATTTATCCTTGCAACGGTTCATGTTAAAACTGTGTCTGGTACTGACACAGAGAGAGTGGAAAATAAGATGGAAGAAAGATGATATGAAAGGAGGTACTGTAAAACGAATGAAAAGGGCTGCAACTAGGAGCTGAGGGGAGGCTGCAAAGAACCTCAGCGCACTGCGTAGGTACACTTTCCTCCTACGGGGAGAATTGCATCGGAGGCAGCTATTTGGTACAAGTCTTTTCAGCTGAATTTTTGTTCTGTTGTAATGGGAACTTGGTCACAGGGAAACTATGAAGCCTTTACTGGGTCCTTTGGAATTCCCTTAAAACAAGAACATTCTGAGCGAAATGAGTTTCCCTTCGTTGAAAAATCCACACTTCATTGGATCCTAAGGTTGCATATACTTACCTTTGTTCCCTTTCTCTTTTCACTCAGTGGTACCTTTGTCCTCTCTGAAAAGAAATAAGAATCTGAAATAAAATACTTTCCTTGTAGGAGGGAACAATGATCAATGCATCTCACCAAAAGAACGTTGGCCCATATTGCGGTCACGAGGTACTTATATACAAGGTGTAACATGAGTTTATGCAAATATTTCGGGAAATGAAAGAAAAAGTACATCTGAGCAGAAAATGTTCTATAAAGATATGCATTTTAAGGCTTCGTTTGTCGGTGAGGTGAATTTTTAAAATAACCATTCATC
>NC_089783.1:897837-900337 GCF_040412425.1 Macrobrachium rosenbergii | reverse complement strand
GAACTATGATTATCGGAATTTGATTGTTTGCCAGAGAACAAACACACTGCTATTCTGTGTCCCTAAGTATGAAAATATGGATTATGATCTCCATATTATATGCACTAGATATTTACATTTTCCCCACAAACATGAATATGCAGAGATAGTCTACATACATGCAAATGGGGCTCGTATAAAAACGTACATTATTAATTCCGCAAATACTGAAGGGTGGCGGCCATTCGACCTCGCTGACTACAGACTTCCCTCAAGCAGAGGAGCCGAGGCAAAAGGCCCGGGCAAAGGTCGGTTGAAAAGACGCTGCAGAATTGCTCGAATGAGATGACTGAGAGTATATGTCGTCAATATGAATGTGTCTGATATGGAGCAAATATGACAAAGAAGTACGAGAGGGTATGATTTGAGGTACAGCGCACATTGACACAATTTGCGTCTCTGAGTTAATACTGTTAAGGTAAGTATACCTTAGTTTAACAAGACCACTGAGCTAATTAACAGTTCTCCCAGGACTGGCCCGAAGGATTAGATTTATTTTACGTGGCTAAGAACCAACTGGTTACCTAGCAACGGGACCTACAGCTTATTGTGGAATTCGAACCACATTACAACGAGAAATGAATTTCTATCACCAGAAATGAATTCTTCGATTCTTCATAGGTCGGTCGGAGAATCGAACGCGGGACCAGCAGATTGCTAGCTGAGAACGGTACCCATGTATTTCCCCAAACGGAAAGGGTATATATCTTTAAGAAAATATGACTGATAACAGGGAACAGTTAAACAGAGTGGATCAACGTATCGGAATACAAAAGAATGAAATAACTGGCTACGACAACATTCACAGTGAGGAGAGAGAAAGAATGAGAGCACAACAAACAAACAAACACCAAAGACAACAAGCGAGCAACACACACTCTATAGCGAAAGATAAGAAGAGGAGATCGAGCGAGGGAAGAGACCTCCTTTAAAGTGGAGGAATGAAACAGGTGACGATATTCGCTTTCCCCGGAAACAAAAATGAGGGTTTTTCCCGATGGAAGCAACATCGAATTTCGTGTTCGCTCAGAAATTCGGAGATTTTCTGTGACTGAGTCGAAAAGTAACACAAGTGTGGTTGTAATATGCGAATATGCGCTCACAGATAAATATTCATTCAATGCCTGGTAATACTGTATATTCATGTATACGTAAATGTCAGTCCGTCTGGTTTCTTCGCGTTTTGTGTGTACATAGAAACACTTACACCATCTCTTATACATTTGCACTTGTATATACACACGAATCATAAATGTAAACGTATAATTCTGTAGCATACCGTTATGAAATAAGAATTCATCTATTACGCTTTGCTCGAGTATTCAGTTTTTGTTGTTATTGTATATTTCTTTGCCTGAGAAATTAATTTGATTTCATATACACTTCCTTGGCATTTTTCCACACACACACACATACACACACACACACACACACACACACACACACACACACACACACACACACACACACATATATATATATATATATATATATATATATATATATATATATATATATATATATATATATATATATATATATATATTCGTTCCTCATAATCCAACCAATGGTCTTTGCAGCATTCTCTCAAATCCCACTGTACTCTTACGACTTACTCTTGAAAGCAGCATTTTTCACATCATTCGAAACCTGCGTGAATTCATAATCATGAGAAGGGCGCCATTTATCTTTATTTATAGCATGCCACCTATTTATATGTGTTAATGTGTCGTATTCCTTTCCAGTATTCGATACTATATTCGTGATACATTTTCATTTTTTTAGTTTTCGCTTTTTGATATTTAGGATTTATTATTTCTCCTTTCTAACTTTCGTATTTTTAGACTATACGTTTTTTCTTCTACAATGTCTTTTATATATTTTGTAATCTATTTTGGTTTAGGCTTCACTTTTCTTCACAGTTTTCGTCCGACATTTCTCTTCAGTCGCTTACTCTGATATTCCCTTCTTAGTGGTTTATTTCCCTTATTTGGCCTATGCCTCCAGTTTCATTTTAGTTACTGTCCCTGCGGCTATCTTCCTTTAACATTCCAAACATTCTTTGGCGGCGCTGTCTCAAGATTTCTCTTGAGAACACTTCGAAAGAATGAAAATGAAAACAATTTATCAACTCTCCGCTCGTCGTATAAACAGCTTCATGAAGAAGTCTGGTCTCCCATTCTTCTCCATTCCATTGCTTAAAGAGAGAGAGAGAGAGAGAGAGAGAGAGAGACAGAGTTTGGAAATTATGGTGTTTGAACAATTCGTGCTTTCTTGTGACAGAACAGACCTGAATTTTATTACTTTTGTCTCTCACACTTCAGTAAAAGACTTGTTATGATAGATGTTTGACGCATGTAAAATGGATGTCTAGGACTGCTTTGGTAAAGTAAGTTTATGGAATGAAGACCTAATCCACTGAAGTAAACTGATACATGAAAATGCAGATGAAAGAAAGGTA
>NC_089783.1:885337-895337 GCF_040412425.1 Macrobrachium rosenbergii | reverse complement strand
ATGGGTACTGAAGATCTGTTGCAATCTCCTGTAGCCTACCTTCCCAAGCTCAGCTTCGAGAAAGTCGGGGCAACTGACCCACAACGCCCATTAAAGCTTATGTGAAAATACCATCATCTTGGTCCTGAGATTATGGCTTGAATGAAATTAATATACGCAGAAAATTAAAAATCTCTAATCCTTTTTCTACGATAGACTGTATGGAAGCCACCAGGGGATTTAATAATGGCAGGGAACCCCGTTTATTTTGTCATGGTACCGAGCACAAAATATGTCAACATATCTAACCCAGAATACTTCCTAGGATACCCCTAGGAAGTATTCTGGGTGGGTACTTAGTTTCGTGAAATTTCAAATATATTTTTGCATATTAATGGAGATAAAGGAATGCCCAATGCCAGGGCAAATTTCTCACTGTTACTATCCTCCCCATGCAAATTTTCACATAAGTTCTATGAGTTTAATCATTAGACAAGGATCCATAGTGAAATGCTTTTTCCAATTTCTTCATCAAAATATGAAAGCAGTTCAACTAATGGTACTTTTGTGAGTAAATAATTAACAATCAAAATGAATTAAATAAAAATCATAATTAAAAAAAAATCCTTTTAAGCCTAAAATCCACATTGTTTGACACCTCCGAAGAGGCAACTTGTTGACAAGCCAGTTCGATATTTTATAAAGTACAAGAGCAGATCTTACAATGAGTCTAACAAGAGCATTTTTTATCAGGTCATATAAACAAGGCAACAGTGGATTTGTAGTATTAAACTTTGGTATTCCCGCTTTATGAAATTCTTAATTAACGAAGCATTAACTAAATTGCTTCTTATATATATATATATGTATTTTCTTCAGTCTGCAAATAATTCTTGCATTTTGTTATCACAGTCAGCCATGTTTATGATAACCAAAGTTAGATTAATTAGCTGTAGTAATTTGTGATTCCTGATTTTTTTCATTTTGTCATATGCTTTTCAGAACCTTAGAGGAAAATTCGTAGGCAAGTCAGTGCTGGCGATGCCATACGTTGTACCTTTATATTTAATAAGTCTTTAAAATGTAATGTTAGAATGTTTATCGATTTTACTAAATGCATCTCCATTTACAAGCTGGTCTATATTTATCCCGCATCATAAGGCAAATGAGACATTTTTAGACAGTTTTTAAATAACTGCACACTAGTTTTTATGCGCAGAGGTGACTTTGGGCGTTTTGTATCACTCGAGAGAGGTTGTACTAGGACACAAACCCCTTAAGGTCACTTCCTATTTTCTAATCTTCACTGAATTCAAAATCACAAGATCATCGGTTTAAAGATTTACCCTTTCATCCCAAAGTCTATGACAGAGGAGCCATAAAGTGAGGTTATACTTACCTTGTCATACGAAGATTTCAATAACAATCTTTTAGCAGAGTGATAATTGTAAAGTGGAAGATAAATATCCGTCCAAGCTGTGACGATAGGATTGAAGAGAATAATTTAATACCGAAAGCTGTGAGGATGAGTGTAAGGAGAATAATCTATTCCTGAAAGCAGAAAAAGGGAAAATCATTATCAGGAGGAGGGACTGACTAGCTCTCTTCCCTGTTTTGCGACCCATTATGTGTAGAGATTCCAAATCCATCAAAGAACAAGAGGAGGAAAAAATAGGCTACATTTTGGGTAAAAGAATTTTATCCCATTACCTTATGAAAGAAAGAAGCTCTTGCAGAAAACGATTTGTCCTAGTGAGGGAATGTAGATACTTCATGCTAACGCATGCAAACGCCCCCAAACACGCAAAAATTTTCAGCTGAGGAAAGCCAATAGGTTAACACAGGATGAACCCCCATATTTTACCATGCAAACAAGCTGACCAGAATTTTGACTAGACTCCACACTCTTGACTGAACAGACGTCTTTCTCATTTCTGTTTCCAACATCCTCGCCAGGCAATTAGGCTTTGGGCACTTTTTAGGGCACTCTAAAGAAAAAGATTATTCTTGAAATGAAATCCTATTTTTAGTTTATTGAAGATATCATCCCATGATAGGAATTGAGTAAACGATATTTGGTGCATACAGACTGACGAGGAATCAGTTATCCATTGTTTATTTTCTTTATAATGTATAATAGTTCCCTTCTTGCTAGAGGCATATGCCGGGTATTTTCTTTATACCATGCCGTAAATATCCACTAATATGCTTTTGAGCTGAATTTTCAGATTCAAGAGATTGTATTATTTACTTTTATATTCCAGCTATTAATTTACAAAAGTAGAATTTGAAAACAGTAAAAGAAAATTTAAGCTAGATTTGCCCGAAGACAGGTACGTAGATATTTTGAAAAAAATATTGAAGACCAATATGAAACGCAACGGAAAAATCGCCCACTTCGGCGAACTCCGGTTGCGAAATACCAGGAGAAAATTTTAATCTTCGTTGCTGCATAAATATCTAACGACTTTTTAACTTTGGTTTGGACATCTGAGGAAAGAATAGTATTTTTCTCTGGCTTGAAAAAAATTAGATTCGAAATTTAATAAGAGGTGGAATGGATTTTGTATTCTTATTTGTCTGTATTTCAACTGCGGAGCTGTCCACTTGTCACTGCGCTGACGTCAGCATTTGCCTCGTCAAAGATGACCTCATTTTTGTTCTGACTATTATGAAGGAACAAAAGAATAATTAATAGGATATTATGGTTATGAATTTTTGCCTGAAGCAGGAAAATTATAATATTGAGGACAGTAAGGAAATATGACAAAAGTGAAAAATTGACACTACCCTATATCAGATATTCACAGAATCGACAAAGTGATTGCAATAAAGATAGGTTTCACTAAATGAAATTTGTGACAATATCGAAAGCTAAGAAATTCTATGAGAAAAAAAATCAGGAGCAGTAAAATTTTACAGGTGAGGATTACAAAAGGAAAATAGGTTCTGTTAAAAGAAAAAGCAGTGAGAGGTACCTGTCTTCTTCCTGACTGGTGGAGCTGCTAGAGCTGCTATCAAAGATGATACCTCTGAATATTCATACCCGAAAACTCAAAGGTCGGAGGCGGAGAGAGATTAGGATAAGTAGTTTAATCTTTTATATGGTAGCTACGAACGGTCAGACAGAGAAAAATACAACTGCTCAATTTCATTTTCAATCCTCGTCCCTTGAGCCAAGAGTGCTATGGATCCATGAAGGAGGCATCTATTTTCCGAATAAATACGAGGAGGAAGCTAAGGAAAATTCCCTTCTTGGGAAACGGTTATAGTTTCGGAAAAAGGACCATCATTTTTGCAAGACTTTGGAATATATTACCAAATAAAAAGGATTCAGACTACAATCAAGGGAAGGTTTTCTACTGTGTTATGTACAAACTTTCTTTAATTCTTCTGACTAATAGTTCTTGATCTTTACAGCGCTTTGAATTTGATTTGGATTGCGTCAGGTTAGATGTAGGCCTATGTGTAACTCTGGTTACTCATTCTACACAGAGTCATAAAGATCAGGATCTGGGCGACTCTTTCTTCTGCCCGCGTCCCCCAATCCCCATTCCTCTCCTGCAATGGCTCCTTCAGCCCGTCCACTTTCTCGCTTACTTGAGGCCCCTCGGGACCGATCTTCTGAAGAGGCCTGATCCCAGATTCACTTTGCGTTTGTTATCTCGTCACTGTGTTGCTTTTATTCCGTTCTGTCTTGTCCTCTTTTTTTTTTTTTTAATCGCATCTCATTGTTTGCTTTGTCCATCTTGGCCTTTCTAGAATATTTGCTTCGATCTCCTTTAATTGGTTTTGGTTATTTTGTAAAAGGAAGAGATTTTGTCAAAATGTAAGATTTTATTTATTGCATTATAAATGAATCGGTATTTCGTTTCTGAGATTTATTTTGTGCATCGGATTTCTACAGTTCTCAGTTATTAAAGAGGTAGGCATTTAATCTTTTATTTCTCGCATTCTACAACATCAGCAACAGTTAAATTTTTCCCGACCTTATTGCATCTCAAAATTTTACTTTAGACTAACACGAAAATGAAAAAATCAAAGGGGAAGTGGTTTTTCTGGTCCAAAATTTGTGGTTTTATTCAGATTAACCCAATTTGTTCTGGCGAGAGTTCTTGCCTTTAAAGTAACCCATAATTCTGGCTGATTTAGATACAGCTGGTCTTATGCCATCACTGACTATTACCCAGAGGTGTCTCATACGTGTGGTAAGGTATGGAATTGGGCGGGGGGCCTTGCATGGGCCGCTGGACTCCAACGACTGAGACAGCAAAGATTGTATTGAAATGGCAGCCTTTCTCTTTTGCCTCCTCATTTATACATATCAGCTGGAAAATGTCTGAGAGATGCGGTAGGTGCCTTTCATAATCCATTCAACACAGTTAATTCTTTCAGCAAGGTCTTGCGTGCTCCCAAAATTGTAGGTCTTTTATCGAAAAATAAATCGTGGAAACTTCACTGCTTTCCCAAAATTAAATTCTGCAATAATGTCTATGATTTAAGGTATTCGTATTCAGTGCAAGACTACTGAATGAATGTGGGTGCGTATAAATCATGGTATATATCATTAACAAACTGCAAGACTGAGAAATTATTACAATGCACAATAAATTTCCTTGAGATATGGACTTTCCTGACCGTTATGTTTATTTCTGGTGATTTAGTTATTCTCGCTATAATATACATGATGCACAGCTGTAGGTCCAGTTGTTAGGTAACCAATGGTTCTTATACGTAAAATAAATCTAATCCTTCGGCCCATAGGAGAGCTGTTAATCAGCTAGTGGTCTGGTTAAGATATAAACTCAACTAATAGTTATGCTTATAACTTACATGCATATATATATATATATATATATATATATATATATATATATATATATATATATATATATATATATATATATATATATATATATATATATATATATATATATGCATGTATGTAGTTATATATAACTAATTAGTTAAGTTAAGTATATCTTAGTTTAATAGACCACTGAGCTGATTAACAGCTCTCCTAGGCTAGAAGGATTAGATTTATTTATATAAGAACCAGTTATTACCTAACAACGGGATACAGCTTATATGTGAATATAAACCACATGATAGCGAGATATATATATATATATATATATATATATATATATATATATATATATATAGTATATGTATTATTATAACTATATCAGGCTGCTGCCTTCAGTATCATTTAAATATTCAGTCAGCATCCAGCCATTTTGATTTGCACACATGAGTCTGGAATGTTGCCAGCAAGGATATCTCTAACCCACACTCACACGCCTATCGCCTATCTCTTGCTTTGTATATGAGGTCTTTGAATTTTTAACAGGCTCTATCTAGCAATTCAGCTGACTCCCGTCGAAAGTGGATAGTCATCTGACTGGGAGATCGACCTAAATTGCCCTGACTCACCCTCACTTGCTCCCAGATTGTCCTTGCACAAAACTTGTTCTGTATGCCATCACCTTTCATAATGAAACAAAGAAGATGCCTCAAGTCTAATCTATCTACCACAAGGGCCAGAAGGACCTGAAGAGAGTGATGGCAATATCCCAATAACCTGTAGCTTGGAGCCTGAATCAAAGTCTTAAGTGCAAGGCACTAGAATTCATTAAACCAGGTAAGAGTTTTGTCAGAAATCATCTGCCTCCATCGCTCATATATATTTGTCTCCTCCTTGAATGCCTTATACTCTCAGCCTTCAACATATATTGAGCTAGTAATTTCATTTCAACTTCCCCTTGACACTGACTAATCTCTAGAGTAACATAAGTAATGCCTTGAGAGAAATTTATGGTTCATTATTGTGTTAGGGGCCCACACCACCAACTTGAAAGGCGTTATATATATAATATAATATATTATCCAAGAATATCCATCTATATTCCAAGAATATCAGTATTTATTATATTTACCTAAAGTCTTTATCAATCTATGCATGATATATTGCGCCTAGTTCCTTCAAATCTTTACTTGCAGAGTTGTGGTTTATATAGCTGTTCTTTGTCGTGCTATGCCAACATTGTGCAATTATTCAAGCCCTCTGATAGGGCCTACGAACCATTTTATCAGCCTATATAGCTATAAATTTTGTATATATTGATTGTTTTGATTGGTGCTGGTATAAATATATATATATAATTGTTCCATGAGTCGATTTTACACCCCAGTATATATACTTATAGTCCCAGGCTATGTCTTTGTATCAGTTTAAATATTTAATTGCCAAAAGAACCTTTTTGTTTAATGTACTGTATCCATACAATTTTAAAACTATTATAGCTGTCAATAAACATAATATATATAAACATATGTACCCACACATATATCGCCTATCTTTTCTTTGTATCTATCTATGAATTGTTGACAGGCTCTGTATATATACCCCATATATATATATATAAAGTGGGCGGACATATATATATATATATATATATATATATATATATATATATATGTATGTATGTGTGTATAATTAATGTACGGGGGGTAGGACCAGACTGGTCTTGACTTTATTTCTAAGCTACTGACTTTTATAATCGAAACCGGTAAGGACCATTATCGTAAGAAACATTTCTCGCTGTCATCACTGAAGTGGGAGGTGGTGGCCTCCGGTAGTTCGAAAAGTCAGGTTAATAGACACTTATCATTTACAATTCCCCATCGTTATTACTTCCGCGTTAGAGCGAACTGGATATTAAACGACATTTGTAGCTTTACGTGAATATAAAAATGTTACTGTGATGTGATAAAACTTTGAATATATATATATATATATATATATATATATATATATATATATATATATATATATATATATATATATATATATATATATACAGATAGATTACATAGATAGATAGACAGATAAGTTTAGAGAGAGAGAGAGAGAGAGAGTTAATTTGAGGCGATTATATTTACATGCTCTGGAGGATAAGACTGGACACATCCTCCAGATCATGTAAAATTTCAGCCACCCGCAACCAAGTCTCAATATCTACGGTCTCTGATACTTTTTGGTTACTTTTTCCCCACCGAAAACCTCCTGAATTCACACTGAACGACCTGATTGAAGAAACTGAATAGTAATCCATTTCGGTTCGAAAGTACATAATATTTGCATGACTGAATTCCTTGACATATGTGATATTTTAAATGCCTCGGAAGAAAAAAGAATGTGTGAGTCCTGACCGGATTTCTCTTAGACATCTTCAAGAAAGCTGATACATAGTAGCAGAAATTTGCTTATATATGGTAGGTTGCAGTGCACGTGGTCATAAAGATGGTCAAGAATTGAGAGCAGCGGGAAAGACGAGAGAAGAGTTCTCCAATGATAAGGGAATGATAAAAGAACAAAGTATTTTATCCATCCCTAGTGATACTGATCTCGTATTTTGCAAGCACTTCCCCTCACACCTATGTTATTCCTTAGCAGGATATTGATGGTTGTATCGTCTTTACTTGTCCATGAGACGAGATCTAATACGCTTCTTAAAATCTTGACGTATGGGGGAATATTTATTTTAAATTAATAGATCTAGCGAATATGACCAGCATATTCAATCATGTTATGACCATCTATCCTGAAGATAACCTTCATAATCCTCATCTTTCGTTTGTTAAACTTCTTGGTTTCGAAAGGCGTAATCTTTATGCAGCTTCAGAGGGTTTCTCCTCGATAGTTTGAACGTTTAATCAAAATATATGTAGGCTACAGTCTGGCTACAAGGCTAAAAAAACGCTCAATGACTGTAAATTGTCAAATGTTGTTAAGTTAGTCAAATGCAGAAAATATATACAAGCAAGAGAGTACAAGTTTTGAAAACAGCAGATAGACAGACGGAGAGAGAGAGAGAGAGAGAGAGAGAGAGAGGGAGAGAGAGAGGTTGAGGGAGAGAGAGAGAGAGAGATGAAAAACTTTTGCTTATTATGTTGCCACAGGAACAGAGATCCTGAAAAGCAACAAAAGGTCTGCATTTATTGTACGACCTAAATCAAAAACATTTCTGACAATATATCACAGAAATTCGTTACAAACTGAATTATGTCACTTTTTCTTCCGCTATAAAATATCTAAATTTTCGCCCCCTGCATCTAATTATCGGGGAATAAAAGCTTTATGGATGGTAGTTTTACTGGATAGATAATTGAATTCTACAATGCTCATCGGATGAACAATTGGCTGCGTAATATTTTTAGCTTTGAATTTAACAACAGTAATATCAGTGAATATGGCATACGTTCTCCAGATGTGATGAACTGTGGATAGCACTTGATAGATAAGCTGCATTGATGATTGAACTTGTTAGAAAAATTCTGAATTAATCCTTGTCAACGCAAAGGAAGTATATATATAAGCGGAGTGTATCGTGAAGAGAAAATAGTGTGAAAAACGATATATTGCTTAATATTCCATTGTAATCAAGAGGTGTTATTTCATAAAAGAATTTAATGGTAGCGAGGCAGGTTGATTAATGGTCTGGTATTCAGCAAGCAGGACATACGACCGACATCATAGAGAGAGTTTTTGGATTATGATTCATATTTAATGAAAAACTATCATTATTGTCATGTACGTTCTAGTTAACCACTTTTAGTAAACACTCCGTATTCGGAAATTAATTCAAAAGATGACCGAATGATCTATTTTTCAGCCTTATAATAAGAAATATGCCGCTCGAACTCAAACAAAGGCAAAGAATGTCTTTCCTTCCATAAATGTCGCCAGCACCGCCTTTCTCGTGGTTCGTCGAAATATTGTAACAGGATCTTTCCCAGTTCTTCGGGTGCCCACGGAACCCCATTTGACACTATCACATACCATTCTCTATGGGGTTGAAGGATATGTCTAAAACCATCTCCATTCCCTTTATCATGATCTCATCTGGAACTTCCGTAATTTAGTTAATGGTATCCTTTCTTGCTGTATCCTGCTTATTCTGACATTTTTTTTAAAGTTTTATTCTCAAATCGACAAAGTCTCTGGATATACTTTCATTGCCATACTAAACTTTATACATAATCCGAATTTCGGATTCATTTTTAATATTTCAGATCCCTAAATCTTATACGGTTTCCTGAATATCAGCTCAAAAGTACCTGTAATGAATATCATTGTTACTGAATATTTGAGATTGATGCTCCTTAATACTTTATCCACCTAACGTTTCATCCCTTTGCTTTGTCCTCATTACTTCACTTCTTCTTAGATTCGTCTTGAATCCTTTCTCTCTAGGTATATGATTTGTTCTATAATGGAAGCTTTGCAAATCCTGTGGATATTCCAAGTCTCAGGTTACGCTTTGGTTTTCTGAAAAAAAAAAAACTATTGAGGTGGCTTTGCCTGTCTGTCCGCACTGTTTCTGTCCGCCCTCAGATCTAAGAACTGCTGAGGCTAGATGGCTGTAAATTGGTATGTTGATCATCCACATTCCAATCATCAAACATACAAAATTGCATCCCTCTAGCCGCAGTAGTTTTTATTTCATTTAAGGTTAACCACGAATCGTGCGTTTGGCTCTGCTAGAGGTGCCAGCCGCTGACGCATCTTCACTTAGCCGCACATCCCTGGTGAGCGACAGCAAATTGCTGCCTGATTGTACCATTTTCTAGCACAAGGAGAGTTTCTTACAGCATTATACACTGTACAGAAAACTCGATTGCGCATTTTAGTTTTTAGTTTTCTGTACAAGAAAACTATTGTCACGGCTTTGTCTGGCTGTCCACACTTTTTTCTGTCCGCCCTCAAATTTTAAAAACTATTGAGGCTAGGGGGCTGCAAGTTGGTATGTTGATCGTCTACCCTCTAATATTCAAACATACCAAATTGCAACCCTCTAGCCTCAGTTATTTTTATTTTATTTAAGGTTAAGGTTAGCCGTGGATCGTTCGTCTGGCAGCGCTTTCCGGAGGCAGAATGCGACACACCTTTACTGGACCGCATCTGTCGAGCGTGACTAAGTGCTGGGACTGCTGGGCGGTTGTACCTGATAGTTTT
>NC_089783.1:852767-884837 GCF_040412425.1 Macrobrachium rosenbergii | reverse complement strand
GGTTGGAAGTTTGGTAGAATTCACCAGCTTCCACCCACTGCCTTCCACTTCACTTTCATAATAGCAGGTTATTTCAACAATCTTTTCCTAAATTCCAGCCTCGGCATCCATGGACACTCCAAGTTTCATCCTAAACTGAAATGCACTTCATGCTATTATTCTTGCTCCACTGATGACTGGTCTCTGATCTTATCCTACCGTCATCCAAAAATATTTACTCTAGCAACTACTTTTATGAATTTTCAGCTTACATTCTCTCTCTCTCTCTCTCTCTCTCTCTCTCTCTCTCTCTCTCTCTCTCTCTCTCTCTCTCTCTCTCTCTCCAGAGCGGAATTACAAAGGGTGCAATATTTTTTTTATGAAAACCCCCACCACGACCGTATTCTGGAAGATGAGCGTCACCTCGGCCATCACAACCCAAAATTTATGGTATTTGTGTTTGCAGGAAACTTTGTTTAAAATTCCACGTGTTAACGAGTTTTGATAAAAAAAAAAAAAAAAAAAAAAAAAACTGGGGCTTGACTATGGAGCACTCAAAATCTGGTCACTGCTTACTGTAGTTGGAGGGGTATTATTTTGGATAGTGGATGTCAATGTTTTACCCACTTTGCTGAGTAGCTGTTTTCTTGGGCTTTGTTTACAAGCTTGCGGCCGATCCTCAAATAAGTGTAGCTTTACACTCGCAATGTATACTATACTTTACTTGGAAATACAGTTACTAATAAGTGTTCAACAATGAGTGAACACTTACTTTGGATAAAAGTGTTCATTATAATACTAAGGTTATGAGAGACCACCGAAGTAAGGATGCTGTGAAAAGAACTTGAGGAATAATAAAACTTACGAGTATATTTTCTAGTCTTTCACTTGTCCATTTTGAAACAAATAAAATGTCATCCAAATAAAATTTCATTTCTGTTATCGGTAACCGAATATTCAATTTTACTTATAGATAAAAATATGTTATTTCAACATTTTAACCAGAGGTGCGTTTACATGTTTTCAGTTTTAATTCAAAAAGAAATCTGAAGATAAAACTTGATATATTTGGTGCACTTTTGTATTAGCGCAATAGCGCTTCGAAAGTGGCCATCCTCAAAATTAGTTGAAGAAATTGTGGAAGTACTGAAAAGCGTCAAATTGCATGTCATGAATGTTAAAGAGGAAAAAATCAGATGCATCTATATTTACATTTTTGTCTTTAAAGACATTGTTTACTGAGTTCATTATGACTCTCTGATTGATTACTGCATGTCCATTGTAGAATATTTTTTACGTAGGTTTTCTTAAATACAACTATAGAACTTGAGAATGAAAAATAAGAATACCTTTAATCGGTCACCCGTTTTTATACTGCGGTCATCTTCACCTTCATTCATCCTGTTATTGTTTTGAGAGAAATGATAAGCTCAATTACTATTGTGATATTTAAAGCTATTTCAAAAGGTGTCCTACCGTATAAATGGAAACTATTTGGTTTTAGTAATTATGTGGCTATACCAGGTGTTCGAGGAAGATTCAATATAATTCGATATGCATGTGAATTGAGCCAAGGAAAAAATTTCTAAGGTATAGATTTATTTTTATATCTAATTTTACTATAATCGAAATGGCTAAGTATTATATGAAAAGAGAGAGAGAGAGAGAGAGAGAGAGAGAGAGAGAGAGAGAGAGAGAGAGAGAGACATAATGACACAGCATTCTTACAAAAAAAACTAAAGAAGTATGGTTGAGATGCCATAATTATGTCGGGCCTGATCTGCTTCTCTGTTTTTAGAATATTCTGTTTTTGATCTGGTATCCGAAATATAGTTTTCTTTTGCTAACTTTGAGGGAAATGATCTCATAAGTTTCTATTAAATCTCACGTCAAACCTACGATATTCTCTCGTTTTGATATATTCAATTCATTATAAGCTATTTCCAAGTTCCTGGAACCAGTGTTTCTTTCACACCAGGCACCTGTTAAATATCGTTTAGCAATCGTTTTGTTCCCTTTTATTCAAGTCAGCTACTTTGCGCATCTTGCTTCCATTGGTGCTTTGTCTGGGAGAGGTCAAAGATTTTCAGTGGCCGAATCTGCTTCCGAAGAACTTTAATTAATTCCAGTCACAGGACATCATACTGCCTTACCCGTCCATGTTTGGTATAATGCTTTCTTCTCTCGGTAATTCACGGGTTGTCTCCCTCCGCTTTAGCAGGCGCTCAAAGACCTCCAAACAGAACCCAACACCTCATGTTTTCTCTTAAAAGTCAGGAATCCTCCTGCTCGGGAACTGTTTCCTTCCCTTGACAGACAAGCCCTGGAATCCTCCTCTTATTTCATTCTTTTTATTGTTACAATATTCCAGAACTGGATGGCGGGTCTCCCTCTTCTTCGTAGTTAACCTAAGTTTTTTTTTTTTTTTTATGCAGAAGCAATCTTTCTTATTTTCTTATTTGCCCATTCAATTGGGGTTTCTTTTCAAGGGCAGAAGCTTCAGATTCCGTTACGCAAATGATTATCTTCAGTCTCTTATTTTCCTGACCATACGTTATATAGCATACGTCAAAAGAGAAGAAAGTTCTGCCTTCGGTTACTAAACTTAAGCTACTTTATCTATAATGAGAAGAAAATGAGGACATATAAAGGTAAGATTTCCAGGCTCATTTTATTTCACTAAGAGAGGACAAATATTTGCTCAACGCTTATTTTTTGTAGATTAAAATTACTGCATAGAAAAACTGGCAAAAATATTGGTTACCTTTAGGAGACTTGCAATCTTTAATCTCATGGAGGACATCAGCTGAGTAATTAGAGAAAAGTAAATAATTTGCTGATGCGATGTTGAGATGTCAAGGAAAAGGACATGCTTTAATAACACAGATCACGAAGTAAGTAAAAGGGATCTTTTCAAGATTTGAATTCTACCCTTTGCTCTTGGCGATTTTTTTTCAAACCATTGATGTAAAAAAAAAAATAAAAAAATAAAAAGTCACGTAGACATGAATGATTTGCAAATTTCGTGAATGTTGTACGATGTTCAATGTACTACATACTTAGTGAAAAGTCTGTCTGTAACTATCATTTTCCTATATCACTACTATAGATGTATATATACACTCGAGTGATTCATATGTATCATTTTTGTTTCCTGTATCAAAAGTATCGAAAGCGTTTTAGATAACAGATAATTAAGATTCGACAGGGAGGCTTCCTGTATACAAAGCGTGCTCTCTACAGCTTTTCGCCGAAAAATAATCATACATAAAAACATTAATATACAACCTACCATCATTAAAACACCATGCCTCTCTCTCTCTCTCTCTCTCTCTCTCTCTCTCTCTCTCATCCAAGACGATGTTCGGAGATAACCGATCTGATCTAGCTAAAATGTTTAAAATGATATTGTCCGATATGTCGCAAACTTTTCCGATGAGACAAAAACTTCACCATAAGAATTAAATATGTTTTTTAATAAGTTGCATTTGATGAAATAAAGCCATAATTTTACATAATATCATTTGTGTAATATGCTGATTGAACAGAAAATCCTTTAATAGAAGCAGGTAGAGATTTGTGTGTTGAATCCCTCCGAATCGAACTTGAAACCGTATGTTATTTACACCAACGAAGGAAAAGCCTAATTAATCCCCGCTTACAAAGGCATTAAACAGAATGTTGATCAGCTTGGAATAATCATACTCTGCTCCGTATTCCTCTTATTAAAAATATAATTTCAATTTCCACATGGCTAAGTGGTTTTTATCGAAGGATTCACTTGATATTCTATTCGATGTGAAATTCAATAGGAATAAATTTTATAACAATAGCCACTGTCAACGAGTCTGCCAATCTGTCTCCATCTGTCGAGTCAACAAATGTCAATGAAAGATATTAAAGTATTTTTACCATGATTAAGTGGGTAATTTCCTGAACTCATCAACGTCTAGAATATTAGTTTTGTGTTTGTGTGTGTGTCCGGATCGACTCTTTCTAAGCAGGAGAAAAAAGTTTTCTTTCTGCGGAGGGTATCACAAGACTTAAGCTTATGGCTTATCACAACCAGCCCTTGAGAAAATATGATACACAGAAATGTACCTAAACCAAAGGACAGGTTCAAGTTTGGGCGGGGCAGATGCATATATTACAATTCCCCTTGGGTTTAACTTATTCTCAAGAAGTATTGAATTCGTTATTATGAGATAACTGTAAGTGTATAAACGTGACTGTGTATAAGTGACATAACTTCATCTGCATACACACACACACACACACAAACATATATATATATATATATATATATATATATATATATATATATATATATATATATATATATATATATATATATATATATATATATATATATATATATATATATATATATATATATATATATATATATGTGTGTGTGTGTGTGTGTGTGTGTGTATGTGTGTGTGTATGTGTGCATTTATATATATATATATATATATATATATATATATATATATATATATATATATATATATATATATATATATATATATATATATGTATGTATGTATATATATACTCATATATATATGTATGCATATATATATACATATATAGATATATATATATATATATATATATATATATATATATATATATATATATATATATATATATATATATATATATATATATATATATATATATATATATATATATATATATATATATATATATATATATATATATATATATATACATATAAGGGCTTTGGAGCTGAGGCTCGAAGTATACATCACGAAGGAAGCAGCAGGGAAAGGCATCCTCATCATCTACAGTTTATTTTCAATGCCGACGTTTCGGCGACGAATTCCAAGTCACATTTTCAAGGCTATAAAATATAATATAATTTGCGAACATCAATAACAAATTAATGCAATGACAACAGCTCTTTCTGTAGTAAAAATATTTAAAACAAAACACATTCCAATAAGTAAAAGGAGTTCACTAAAATCTTAAAACAACCTACCTATATGAAGGAAAGAACAAGACTAATATAAATAAGTAAAAACAGAGTGAGGAAAACCAGTTGCCCAAACTAGGCTATAAACAATTTCACTGAGGACGATTGAGTATTTAACTACGGTACAGTCTTCTTGACAATTATGGATTCTAGGATGGTTAAGTCGTTGTTGTTCTGCACTTGGCCTAAGATGGAAAAATCCTTGCTGTCAATATAAGTTTTACATAATTTTGAATGATTTCGTATATTTGATTGCTCAGGATTAGATAACCTGCTACCTGTTCTATGACTTATGCCCTGTGGGAATCTAACAACGTTAGGCCTTCAACAGCCTCCTCGTGCATCCCACGTATATCCCGTGATCACATCCCGGGCAAGTAAAATTGTAAACAACGCTGGACGAAAGCAGAGGACTGAGCCGGTCTTTGACTCTGAACAGAGACCCTATTGTTAAGTTGGATTTTTCGGGATGATTTTCAGATTTAAGGCTGGAAAACTCTTTTGAATAATGGCTGTGCATTTTTCCTAAAAGTATTTTACAAATGTCCCGGTGGGGGAGACTATTGAGATAATATTAAGCAAACTTTTACTGATGAAGATGCAATTTTTAATAACTTTAGTAGAACATTTTTAAACAACTTTTAGAGTTGGCCGTGCTGGACACGACCTTTGTCTTCAATGGCATTTTGTATAAACAAACTGAAGGGATGGCCATGGGATCACCACTTGGTCCAATTTTTGCTAACATCTTCATGTGCTCCTGGAGGAGCGCATAATGAGACGAATGTCCCATTAGGTTCCGCCCTCTATTTTATCGAAGATATGTTGACGACACGTTCTCCTATTTCGTCATGAATGTCATGCAGAGTCCTTTCTGGAGTTCGTCAACCGACAACATCCAAACATAAGGTTCACGATGGAGAAGGAGGTAAATAACAAACTCCCCTTCCTTGATCTTATTATTTCCAGAGGTGACTCAGGTTTTTACACAGGTGTGTATAGAAAAATACATTTACTGGTTTGGGAATGAATTTTTATAGTTCGTGTTTCTTTAATTTTAAACTGAACTCTATTTTAACCCTCCTCCATAGGGCTTATACCCACTCGTCAAATTGGATGAGTTTCCACGATGAGATATCCTTTTTACTGAAATATTTCAATAATAATTGTTTTCCATCACGACTCTTTTTCAGATCCCTAAATAAACTGCTACTACAGAAAATGACTCCGGCAACACCTGAATCGACTGTGCCGAAACTGAAGATGTACGCAAGTTTCCCTTTCGTGCATGATGATACTTTTAGGAAAAAATGCACAGCCATTATTCAAAAGAGTTTTCCAGCCTTAAATCTGAAAATCATCCCGAAAAATCCCTTAACAATAGGGTCTCTGTTCAGAGTCAAAGACCGGCTCAGTCCTCTGCTTTCGTCCAGCGTTGTTTACAAGTATACTTGCCCGGGATGTGATCACGGGATATACGTGGGATGCACGAGGAGGCTGTTGAAGGTCCGCATAGATTCCCACAGGGGCATAAGTCATAGAACAGGTAGCAGGTTATCTAATCCTGAGCAATCAAATATACGAAATCATTCAAAATTATGTAAAACTTATATTGACAGCAAGGATTTTTCCATCTTAGGCCAAGTGCAGAACAACAACGACTTAACCATCCTAGAATCCATAATTATCAAGAAGACTGTACCGTCGTTAAATACTCAATCGTCCTCAGTGAAATTGTTTATAGCCTAGTTTGGGCAACTGGTTTTCCTCACTCTGTTTTTACTTATTTATATTAGTCTTGTTCTTTCCTTCATATAGGTAGGTTGTTTTAAGATTTTAGTGAACTCCTTTTAGTTATTGGAATGTGTTTTGTTTTTAAATATTTCTACTACAGAAAGAGCTGTTGTCATTGCATTAATTTGTTATTGATGTTCGCAAATTATATTATATTTTATAGCCTTGAAAATGCGACTTGGAATTCGTCGCGAGACGTCGGCATTGAAAATAAACTGTAGATGATGAGGATGCCTTTCCCTGCCTGCTTCCTTCGTGATATATATATATATATATATATATATATATATATATATATATATATATATATATATATATATATATATATATATATATATATATATATATATGTAATATATATATATATATATATATATATATATATATATATATATATATATATATATATATATATATATATATATATATATATATATATATATATATATATATATATGTACATATATGTATATATATATATATATATATATATATATATATATATATATATATATATATATATATATATATATATATATATATATATATATATATATATATATATATATATATATATATATATATATATATATATATATATATATATATGTATGTATATATATATATATATATATATATATATATATATATATATATATATATATATATATATATATATATATATATATTAGGCTATTTTCCATAAGGTTCCAGTCATCTCATGCCCCTTGGTTTGGGTGTTCCAACTCTTCTGGTGCCCATTGGAACCCAGCTGATACAATCAGGTATGTTCCGTCACGGATTGTGCCAATCACAAGGCCAACACCTGTCTTGCTCCCGTCACCATCATTCATTCTATACGGAAACTTTCGTAGTTACCCTTATGGTATCATTTCTTACTCTGTCCCGTCATTTGACACCTAATATTCTTCTTAAAGTCTTATTCTCAGTCTTACAAACTCTTTTAGGTATAATTTTATTGTCATTCCACGTCCGTATAGCAACACATCTTACTAGATCAATATATACTTTCGTATGCAGTTTCGGTGTATTTTTTTTTTTTCAAATTATTTTCCAGCCTATCTGTTGTTGAATTAGACTTTTTAGTCTTTCACTAAATTTCAGCGCAAGATAACATGTATTGGATACCATTTTCCTAGACATTTCAAAAATTCCTCATTCCTGTTCCCTGAGCTATATCTACTGTTATTTCACGCTATAGTGCTCACTCTGACTCCAGTGCTTCTGTTTTTATCAGATTTTCGTGATTTCCGTCTTTAAATATGTGATGCATTCTACTTAGAGAGCTTTGTAAATCTTGCGAGGTTTGCTGATTAAAGGAGTGGCTTCTGCATATTGTAACTACCGTCGCTATAACCACTCCTTTTCCATTTCAAAATCCATGAAAACACGAAACAGCACCGGTGAAATCACTCCCGCTTCCCACCCGACAATATATTGGAAATACACCTAACTTTGTATGTACTTCGGTTAGGGATGATTGGAAATGGTTTTATTTATTCACCCTGACGCAAAATCTTATTTAACATTGGACTGTGGAAGTTGTCAAATGCCTTTTTAAATCAACAAAACCATTAGAAAATTGTTTTTAAATTCCCTACACTGACTCACAATATATCTAGTACAAGCTTTGGATCTGCTCAACTCCGGTTTTTTTTTTTTTTTTTTTGAGACCAGCGCTTGTTAATGTAAGTTTTTAAATAATTTTCTTCCTCCAGCCTATTTGGAATGATTATACAGTAAAGTTTCATTAAAACCGATGCCAGTGCAATGCCTCCATAATTACTTATTCGGTCAGGCTACGTTTCCTTGATGCTCTTGCAATCATCAGGCTTTGTTTCCTCTTCCCATATTCTGCAAAACGGTTTAGTTAGTGATTCCTAGGCTGACACCTGTTTTCAACCTGCTATTTCTTTTATTATTCATCTTACTTCTAAAACTGTGAATGCATGCTTCAATACACGCAGGTATTAGCTTCTGGTAAGATATGACAGAGAATATCAGTTGGTTAGGTATAGTACGGTATAACTATACGCTTAAAGGCATATACACTGACATTTCTTATTGAATATTCTTTAAGTAAATCATGTATATTGGAAACTCTGAAAATAAAATGTATTACAGCCATTAAAGCAGTTTTTTTTAGCTTAAAAAACCTTATATTCTATCAAACTTGTGGAAAACCCCCATACACCTCCAAAGAGAGGTCAAGGAACAAGTCGCGCGCCGGTCGTCGCTGACGTCACAGCCTCTCGGGAGTATCAGACCTGTTTATCGAGATCTTTATTATGGTACAGACATTTTAGGTGATGTTTGACTGATTGTTAAAGCTGTGGGGGGTTGGAGGGGGTAGCGCTTCCTGTTGTCTGGGAGCGGAATGACTCATCCGGGAGTCTTGCTGACCGACATAGTCGCTGATTGGCTGGGGCTAGTTCCCGGGAGTTCTGCGGGAGAGGGAGGCAGAATTGTTATCCTAGGGGCGCGCCTTGCCCTTCTCCAGACGGTGGTTAGAAGATGAAGGGTTTCCTGGGATTTTTGCGCCCTTCCGATCTGCTGGCTTTGGAGGGCCACTGCCGTGTTCCTTCACGTTTTGTTGGCATAGCGCCCCTCCTTGTAGGTGAACGGCGATCCCCTTGGAAAGTCGAGTCGTAGTCATACCGATGTACGAATGCCACCATCCACTCTCAGGGATGATATTTGGTAAACCGGTCCTTTCTTCTTCGTGGGAGCTTCGCTAGCGACGGGGCTGTTCCTCATGTGGCACTGGGCAGCCTACCGACTCTTATAGCAGATCGTGAGGTCGACTTCTTTGTTTGCATCGGTGGGTTTTACCTGGTCGTCGATGATATTCTTCAGGGAATTTCGTATACTCGGCGAACTTTGGACAGCTGCCGTATGATTTACCTCCTGCTACAAAGAAACTCATTTGAGTGACTGAGAAACTACAATACAAAATCAATGGCATCCAGACGACCACATTGTTCAATGAATAAAAAATAGATAAATAAATAAGAAAAAAAAATAAAATAATAATAATAATAATAATAATAATAATAATAATAATAATAATAATAATAATAATAATAGTTAACTGTTATCTGTTGCATAATAATTATTTTAGGATATATATGTTATATAATTTCTTTCAATTAGAACCACAGTTGTGCTTTGTAAGCTTCTTAATTCAAGCCGGATTTAATATTTGCACATTCAGAAACTATGTTATGATATTATAAATGTTGTTATTGTTGATTACGATGTTTTTTATCACTAAAAATTGCTTAGAATAAGTCCATTTATTACATTACGTAAATTAAACTTGAATCAGAGGGAATACAGAAGTGTAAAAGTCATGCTTGAGAACAAGAGATGGATACTTGATTATTTCCTACCATCATACAACTTGAAAACAATGAAATCCTGCTGATACCAGAGCAAGTCGCTTCACTCCCCGAATTGATGCTGTTTCAGAGAAGGAGGATGGAGTTTGCTTTCCTGGATTTCCTTCTCTCTCTCTTCTCTCTCTCTCTCTCTCTCTCTCTCTCTCTCTCTCTCTCTCTCTCTCTCTCTCTCTCTCTCTCTCGTCCCCTCATAGCATATTTACATCCTTCCGAGTGTCTGTCAATTTATTTTATGAGTCGGATGCTGATATATTTCTTGACGACGAGGAATTAATTACTCAACATTAATTTAGTTAATTATGGGTATCCTTCGTCAATATTTATCGCTGAGAAGAAATACATCATAGATCATAATAAGGAATAATATCCTGATCTTTACCTAAGTTTTCTTTCTTTCCTTGTTCTTTGTCCAGTATTATATTTATCTTTATTTTCTTGTCCATTGTCCACTATTTTTATATATTTTCCCAGAAAAACCTATCTATTAGAAGCAATTTATAGTAGATTGTGTGTGTGTACGTTCAATGAACTGCTAATGCGGCGTTCATCATACAGTATGATTAGATAAAAAATGACAGAGTCTTTTGGCGAGATGGAATATTCTTTGGAAAATCACACAAAGGAATAGACATATTAATCTTTAGTTAAATTTCTGTTCTGTCCTAAGCCTTTCTTCAGTATTTACATTTTGCTTTATTTTCTCCTTTATCTTAAGCCGTTCTTAATTTTATTCCTAGAAATTAAAATTATCCAGTGGATGTAACTTATTGAGGCGACTGGATTTCTTGGATTAGATTCGTAAAGTAGGTTCCAAGTATTACTTATACAATGTTAATTATGAAGTATCGTGAGAAAAAATTACATTTAATTGAATTAGCGTAACGCCAAACGTCCCATATCAACAGATGCTCTGAACTGATGTAAAATTTTATGTTACAGAAAAACAATAAATATCATAACTGAGAAAGGGGAGTCACTTGCTGTAAACATTATAATGCCACGGTGTATGTTGATAATTGTGAAACACTTTTTCCTTATGAGCTATTTCCAGTTGCTTATTTTCTCCACTTCCTTTTCACTAACATAAAGCTATTCAGGGGCTTGAACTTTGATAACTGAGAATATCATGAGGCCAGACCTACGTTTATAAGGCATCCGATTTCATTTTATATTTTCTTTCCATATCGGATATGTAATAAAATATTTGAAATGGTAACCTTAGTTATCACTGCTACCTAATATTATTAATTATTGGCACTTAAACTTACGGAAAGTGATTTTCTTTAATCTCCTACCTTACTGATGCAAGCAATAAAAAACTAATAACAGTAACATTCCACTCACTCACTCTCTCTCTCTCTCTCTCATCGAAATTCCTCAGTATGTCTCAGAGCGTCATTTATTATTTGTGAGTCGTCATACCAATCAAAAAAGTAGTTTTGAGCTAATAAAAAATGTCATCCATTTTCGATTCGCGTTGATTAACAGCATTATTGTAGTGACTTTACAATAAGTCTTTGTTTAAGCGGAGGAGGATTATGTCGAAGAAATCTTACTAAATCCAGGATAATCCAAGATTTTCTCTCGTTAATCCATTATTCATTAATTATTTCCGACTATATTACAAAGTTTTAGAAATCACCTATATTCTCTTATTTCAATTTATTTAATTTATTAATCTCAAATATGATAACATTTGTTACATTATGAAGCTCTCTCTCTCTCTCTCTCTCTCTCTCTCTCTCTCTCTCTCTCTCTCTCTCTCTCTCTAACGTTAAAGGTTTTAAAGGAAGCAAAGGACATGTGCATAAGTCTATTTGTTCTCTGTCCTCCAATTACCTTCCGATTGTGTTAATCTTAAAGGAAAATGTGTTAACCTTCAAAACTATTAATTTTAAGCTTGATCAGAATTGTCATCATGTGAAAGTCCAGTAGGCAATACATTTTAATATATAAGTAATATTTAAGTATATATATATATATATATATATATATATATATATATATATATATATATATATATATATATATATATATATATATATATATATATATATATATATATATATATATATATATATATATATTTCTGACTCTCATCAGGATCAGAACCCAGGTCTTTCAATTTAAAAGCAAGGGCGCTGCCACTAGGCCATACAAGTCATAAAAGAAGTTGGAACCTGAGTGCCACTGCACACAAGGAATTACCTGGGTAAGCTAACTGCTTACATAGCTGCATACCAGCGTGTTTTCCCCAACTTTCCGACTCAGCAATGACCCAAATGACAGGGATAATTCGAACGAAATGCTGACAAAATCTATCCTTCTATTTATCTCTATCTATCTACTATCCAGACCTTGCATTTATAATTAATTTTGTTACCACTGAAAGCTGTAAACTAATGACGTCTCATCAGTGTTCCAAGTGCAAAACCTCATTCAGAGAACAATAATTACCAACAGAAATTTGACAGACAGAGAAAGAGTTTAGTTACAAGCGCAGTAATGAAGACGTCTTTTTGTACTAATGAAATGAGTAATGGTTTTGCCTGTCTCTTAACCCAGCTCTTTAAGGCTCGCCTTACAAAAAGCAAACAAACATCTTCCAGTAACCGTTTCTTTTTTCAGGTACTGGCGTTGGAAGTCGAGCTAATTAGCTAACCAAGAATTTTATTTGTTGCATAATGCAAGTAAAATCCTTTCCTTGTTACATTCATTTTCTTGCTACATTCCGTATTGCTATTCAAAAGGGGAATCTTTGGACAGTTCGACAATGAGATGTAGACTCGATGTTAACTTTAACCGAACAATAGGAAGAAAGGACGCGAGAACGAGAGAGAAACTATTCATATCAGCAAAGAAATTGCGATTGTCCGTTTTTGTCTTTTTGGGAAGCAGAGTCAGTGCATTCTTTCAATTTATTTTATATCCCATTGTCTATATATGCATAGTAGATATTTCATTTGAGTGTCTGTTTAGCATTTATAGAAAAATCGATACCAAAAATAAATAAAAATGGATTGACATTTTAAATGAGTAATGTCTTCTTGGTCACTCATTCGTTCGCATTATAAGTTTGTTATTAAGATGCACCGGATTCTGTACATTTCCCGTAAAATATGAAGACTCCACTGCTCTGGAAATATACCAGACGTATAACGTTCGACGAATTTCCTGTGCGTAGTTGTTATTCATGCAGGAAATGCAAGTAAACATTTCATGAATACGCTCCTTCTGCAATGTCTTTTCATCACAACAGCCACATCTTTTCAAAATTTATCGTTCTTTGCTATTATGCGCAAGACCTTGGACAAGCAAGAAAAGAGGTAGCGATGCAAGGCCCACTGAAGCAGTGCAGTAAAGCCTCTCTACCATTTTATGTAATAACCATTTTGTAGCCGAAGGAATGAATGCTACGAACAAAATATGTTAAATTGCTAAGAGAAAACTACTGTACGTGCTTCGAAAGATAAAATGCAACAATGAACAGCGAATGATAAAGGCAACAAATGAGCTGTTGGGGGAACAAGGGAACCGTTTTATAACCATTTATTTGAATATACTGCGAACCAAACGACTAATTACAAGGAGCTACCTGTGTGTACACGGGACTTACAAAAATGCTAATGAGCAATTTGAATAGCCATCAGACTACTACAGTGCATTTACTTGTACACCAAAAATTGAGAGAGAGAGAGAGAGAGAGAGAGAGAGAGAGAGAGAGAGAGAGAGAGAGAGAGCACATCTGACATTAAATGTGCAATTAATGAGAAAGGAAAAGCTTATAATGCTCCATGGACCCAGGCAAGATTTTTCATTGAGTTTCTACTTATGGCGGTGAATTCTAATCTATTATTTTGAAGTAACCAGCGTCTCTTAATAACAATTTTCTGAGAGTATAAATGAACTCTACAACGCGGTAACTTATTGTGGTCAACTGCCAAGATGCAAAAAAATATGAAATTTGATTTTTCACTGTCAGCATCACAGAATACACAATTATCATCAACAATACACAGTTTTCATAAAGATGAGAGTTTAGCATGTTTTTGTGAACCAATGGGGACGCAGTCATTCATCATCTTTATAACATCATCGTCATCATCATCTAACCATCGCTGCAATAATCAATTAAATTCTTTCACAGGTAAACATCGCAACTGTTTGCCGCAAATTTTTAGGATAAATTGTTATTGATCATTTCACCATCATTTTCACTGTTGACAATCATTCATGCTTATTATTATGGGCCTATTCTACTTCATCTGCCATTTTGTGGTTGGTGTAGATTTGTATCTTGCACGTTTCTGATCACTTGAGTTGGTTGGCGCGACACAAGGCATGCGTAGTCTGAGATCTTGCAAATGCGCACACGTTTGATAAGCCAGAAGTTCAACAAAGCCAGTAGTGCTGGAGGTCCTGTGCACTGATTTGCCTGTTAAGTGGCCAACATCGGTGGTCCACCAATTTCCATTTGGATCCGATCAGTTTGGTTCACTCTTGAATACCATCTCCAGACCGTCGTTTTTAAGTTGCACTCATATTGAAGGAGGTATAACTGAATCAAACTTGCCCAATCTGGTACAAAAAAAAAAAATAAAATAAAGATCATTAACATTAGACTGTTGGTTATGAATAACACATCCTACAAGTAAACTTTTTCATTTCGTTATTCCGGTGTTGCAGTCAGTTTCTGTTCAAGTAGGCTGAAGAATTCCTGGTCATTAACTTTTCCTTTTTGCAATCTTGAAAACACTAAGCGTTTACAGATTAGTATTCCATAAAATCACATTCATCTCTTTTACCTAAAGGAACTACAGAGAAATCCTGTGACATTTGGACCCCTAAACAAATGCAATAGCAAACGAAAATTTATGCAAGCTACACTCGCGAAGGAAACTGAAACCTCTCTCTCTCTCTCTCTCTCTCTCTCTCTCTCTCTCTCTCTCTCTCTCTCTCTCTCTCTCTCTCTCTCTCTCTCTCGTCAATATCATAGTTAACAAGATTGTCCTTAAAGGCTTGTCACAAGGGACCGTTCAATACACCTTTAAGAAGGGACAATTTCCACATTAACGCTTCGCCGGACCAAACCTTTCACCTTTTGATTTTTTTCTTTCTGTTTTTATGCGATTTTAACTTTAAATCATTAAAGAGAGCTACGAAGGGTAAACTAACTGCCCTATTTTTCTGTTATGCAACGCTGATAACCATTTATGCGTTATCTCCTAAATAAGGTACCCTTTATGCCCAATGTGTACTGTAGTATTGTGTCAGAAAGAGACACGTAAACATTTTCTTTTATTCGCTATATTTGCATAGGGGGAAAAAATTACGTTTCATCTCAATTGTAATTGAAACTTGTTTTCAACTATGTGTTTCGGTGACATGGAGTTTGGTGGAAACCTCCCTCCCTCCAGAGTCATATGTATATTTTATGACTGACAATATTAGTTTTCTAATGGCTGCGCATTGTATCCTGCAAAAAATGCGCAGAAGTTTAGTTTTCTGTACAGCATATAATGCTGTATGAAACTCTCAGCCATGGCTTATGAAATTCTTAACCGCGCCCCGTGAAACTTTCAGCCACGGCCCTGTGGTGGCCTGTTTTGTTGGCGCCTACAGCGGTACCAGGAGCACGATCATGGCTAACTTTAACCTTAAATACAATTAAAACTACTGAGGATAGAGGGCTGTAATTTGGTATGTTTGATGATTGGAGGGTGGCTGATCAACATACCATTTTGCAGCCCTCTAGCCTCCTCAGTAGTTTTTATGATTTGAGGGCGGACGGACAAACACAAAGTCATCTCAATAGTTTTCTTTTACAGAAAACTAAAAAGGTAGATGATTTATTTGGTCCTCGTATCTGATACGCAAAGATTTCTAGAAACTGAATGGAAGTAGTAGAATTAGAGTTGGGTAAGTAATTAATCAGAAGCATAAGCGTTGCTCGAACATTTGTAACTTAAAAGTCCACTTTATATCCCTGTAATATTTGCAGTATTGATTTACAATAAATTACGTTGGTCTCTGTAGTATAGCTATATAGATTACATGTGACCTGAAATTGTATTTAAGATGGACTAAAAGGAAGTAATCCTTCAGAATGCTTAAGAAAGATGATTCAAGCTCTCTCAGCCTAATGTTTATTATTGGTGAATGAAGATGTAAGGACGCAACTTGCGTGCGTTTACCATATAACATCTATGCGCAATGCATCTGAAGATGATTTTTGATATGTGAAGGCGTTCTATTTCTCTCTTTTTTTGGAGATTTTTTGTCAGGTGCACGTGTAATTAACCTCCTCTCTCTCTCTCTCTCTCTCTCTCTCTCTCTCTCTCTCTCTCTCTCTCTCTCGGTATCGTAGAGCGGAAGTTAGGTGAAAACATAAGACAGCAATGATGGAAAAAGAATGCTAGAAATTTCGACAATATATACAAAATAGGAACAGGAAGAGAACTGTAATAGCTTGCCTAACCTTTAGTTGGTTGAGGGATAAGTAAACAATCAGAACAGCAAACCATTCCTTATCAGTCCTTCTCCAGTAGAGAAAACAGAAAACGTCGTGTCATTCTCTGTAAGAAAAAGTAAATAAATGTATAGAAATAAAACACATGTATTTCGGAAATTCTGAGATAGGTGAAAACGAGCTTTGGCCCCGAGTGAAGGGAGGCGGAGAAGCATTTGTTTGTCGCATAACAAACAAATCTTTGACGAGGCGATTTCAAAGGATTAGACAGTTTAGAACTCGGTCTTGGGATACAGAATGATGCCACTATAAACATCAACCACATTTTATTTTCTCTTTGTTTTACCCTGCTCTTTGTACTCTTTTTGTCAAATATTTTCTCTTTTTGTTTGCTTTCTTTCCCTTCTCCAGCTGAGCATATTAGAGAGAACATTGAAATCAAAGATGTCAGTTCATTTTGAAAATGACGTTTTCTTTCTCCTTGCTCCTCGTTTGCTTTTTCCCTACGTTCTTTTTTTCTTATTCTTCTTTAAATGTTCCGGACTCTCTTCTCAACCTAATCAAGATTAACGACTGCCTCTGTTTCTCATTATACTTCTTATTTGGTTCCTATACGTATTCTTTTGGTTTTCCTCTTTCATTCTCTTTTCGAGGGAAAACAAAGAGTGGAATGTGGCAGAGATTCTGTCCTAAGCTCCTTTTAACTGTTTATTTTGTTTGTATATACTACCTGGTCATTTGCAGACAGCCTAAGTTGTAAAAATTAGTGTTACATTTTCCTTGAATCGTTGACAGCTCTAAAGTTGTGGAATCTAAGTTCGCTTTATTTCATTATCCAGCCCTATACTACACGAATTTTTTTTTTTTTTTTTTTTTTTGCTTTTTTAATTAAAAGATTTAACCTTAAATAGATTGGAAACCTTCAGGAAAGGATCATACCGAACTTAAGCAATTAGCGAAGAGATGAAGGAATAAAACCATCGTTAGCAGTATAGCAGACGGCGAGCCTTCGGAACAGGAGGCTCTGGAAAGAAGTCTGGGCGGATTTACGAAATTTTAGAAGCCTTTTTCTTGTTCCCTTCAAGTCGTTGCTGTTCTAGCAAAAAGTATCAAGGATGTCATAATTACAAAATCTAAACTATCATCTTACATCTTTTTTTTTTTTTCTATTAACCCCTCTTCCTTCTAGTTTTCTTCCCTTCTCAAACTTTTCTCTTTTCTGACTTTCACAACAAAATTGATTGGAGTAAAATTTTTTAGGATAATTAGAACCGTAGATATATATAAATATATATATATATATATATATATATATATATATATATATATATATATATATATATATATATATATATATATATATATATTTTCTCTCTCTCTCTCTCTCTCTCTCTCTCTCTCTCTCTCTCTCTCTCTCTCTCTAATATATATATATATATATATATATATATATATATATATATATATATATATATATATATATATATATATATATATATTATATATAAATTTTACATGAATGATTGTGTGTGATTAAAGAGAATGGCCTTTTGAACGTTATCATACGATGAAGAACTAGAGAAATATCTGTACGCATAAATGCAAGTGTAATCCGGACCATCAAAAGTAGCTCTCCCTTATTTTCCCTTACTCTCCTGGTGTGTTCCGCAGCTTTTGTACATGGAGACACATCGGGTGGTATTCATACTCTTCAACTGTCGGAATCATGGAAATTTGCTTTTCATGAATTGATAATGGGTACCTCTTCAAAGCCCAAATAATTGGAACAATTAAGTTATTCTTAATTAATTGTTCTGAGCTCAGTTTATTAGTTTAAACTTGTTGACTACGGAATGTTTCGGTAATGGAGTTACTAATGATAATTTCTACATCATTAAACCCCGAATAATTCAATATATATATATATATATATATATATATATATATATATATATATATATATATATATATATATATATATATATTATTCCAAGATATTCATCACCCATCTAACATATATATATATATATATATATATATATATATATATATATATATATATATATATATATATATATATATATATATATATAGACATATATATAGACATATATATAGACATATATACAGACATATATATATATATATATATATATATATATATATATATATATATATATATATATATATATATATATATATATATGTGTGTGTGTGTGTGTGTGTGTGTGTGTGTGTGTGTGTGTGTGTGTGTGTAAGATGGGTGATGAATATCTTGGAATATAATAGACAATTATGCGACTGCCACTTTGGTTATAAAAGGACTATTTTATGGATAATTAAAGATTTCATATTTCTATTTAATCTCTAAACTGATAAACCTGAAGTTGCTTTCTGATATTTCAGTTTTCGATTAATGAAAAATGTTAAATAAAACTTCAAGCATTTCAGTGACATGATGTTACTGCATACGTCCCACTTGAAAGTGAAGAGCAACCATCACACACAAATTTAATCAAGGTGGGATTTGCCCATCATTCTACCATCGGAAAATTTTCCTCCACTGATTAATTGTTCTGAGATTTCCTTGTTCAGAGAAACGAGGAAAGTTCCCTCAATTTATCGCTATGGGGAAAAATCATTCCATTGCAACTTCGAATAGATTTCATTTCTAAGAACATTCATAAGTGATTATGTTTTTTACCGATGCAAAAAAAGGAAAAATTGGAACCGACGCGGAAAGTACCATGTAACCTTGCATCCACAAAAAGATAGAAAATATATGTCATTTGTGCACGTGTTCGTGCATACACAAGTATTATTTTTATAGCTTTAATTTTCAGGGATAGCCATAGCAGATTAAAGCAGCTGACATTGCCTATGTCCCCTTTTGGTAATGTTTGTTTAATTAGGACTCTTTTGTAATTAAAAAAAAAAACATTTGTGTAGTATGTAAGCAATGCTTCTCTTTTTCTTCTAAATATCAAGTGATTTCGATAATCAGGTTCAGATTTAGGATCTGAGCGCAAGAGTGTGCATTTGTGTTCTTCCTTGACATCTGTAAATAAAGTGATCTATTGTGATGGAGAGCCTACAGAAGATCTTTCCTTATAGGCATGAAACAGGAGAAAATTGGCGAAAGAGATCATAATAAGGGTGTGCATAAGCATAAAGTTCTTTCCGATAAGGCACCAAAGATTGTAAACAGTCCTCCACCCAAGACAAAACGAAAGGGAAGAAAGTGAAACGGAAACATATTAATGTGTCTAGTGAAAGTTTGAATAAAACTTCCTACGAATAAAATTATAAGTCTAGCCAAAAAATATACATAGAGAGAGATGAAATCAGGAATGACGCTTAACATGAAATTAGTAAAAAAAAATTACATATATATATATATATATATATATATATATATATATATATATATATATATATATATATATATATATATATATATATATATATATATATATATATATATATATATATATATATATATATATATATATATATATATATATATATATATATATATATATATATATATATATATATATATATATATATATATATATATATATATATATATATATATATATATATATATATATATATATATATATATATATATATATATATATATATATATATATATATATATATATATATATATATATATATATATATATATATATATATATATATATATATATATATATATATATATATATATATATATATATATATATATATATATATATATATATATATATATATATATATATATATATATATATATATATATATATATATATATATATATATATATATATATATATATATATATATATTATTGTAACAACTCATTTCACAATTATGATCAAAATTTACTAAAAAATTTACTCTTCAAGTATCCATATAATCCAGATATGAAGTCCACAATAGGGTGGAATCATACCATAATAATAAAGACAGTGCAAGAATGAATTCAAGGGGGAGTAAACACAAAGACCATGAAAAACCATAAATTTAATAAAAGAATGAATAGATAGAAATTACACCTGGACCTCTTTAATACAGGTAATAAATGAATCCCTTCCACACGTAATAGTAATCCAGAACACACCTACACTTAAAATAGATATTAAACACTCAAACAAAAATTAGGGGCCCAGAAAGGAGGAGGAAGTCAAAAAGAGAGAATAACCTAACAAATTAAATGCTAATTTTCCTATAAATAAACTTGTCGACAGCCTCTTGAATAATTTGTTTATATTGTTCCCGAAGAATAAGAGTATCCTCCACGTCTGGAGTAGAGTAATGTGGTCAACCAACTCAGGCCCAACCACGCAGCCACAACAAATCCATAGCTGTGATTGATATAATTTAAAGGTATATAAACCTTACCATGGGATAGTGAGATCCTCCTGGCTTTCTAACTGAACCAGAGGTGGAGCGGTGAATCAGAAAGACCTCCCGACTGGTAATCCGTACAAGTCCTCCAATTTGAAGATGGCAGTGATCCAGCATAAATCCTCAACTTCGGATGATAAGCGGAATTTAATAATAGAGGCTGCAACCATGAAGAAGCAAGTCACGGCAATATTCTGTATTCACCAAGCCAGGCAAAAGGGTTCCGAAGAGCAAAAGGTCCAGAGAACAATTATTTGCTTTTCGAACAGAAGCTACGAAGTCACCCCCCCTAAACCACAGGGGAGGAACCACACTCACACACAACTTCCTTGAAAAGTAAACAAACATTAATAACAAGCAAACAATTGTTATACACAAGAGGAGGTCTATGACAAAAGTGAAACTAACGAGACTAGGTTTAACAAATATAAATAAAAACTAAATTTAATCTTAAATGAAAAAGGATAACATACTGACATATATATAAATATATATATATATATATATATATATATATATATATATATATATATATATATATATATATATATATATATATATATATATATATATATATATATATATATATATATATATATATATATATATATATTTTCGTTTTCCTGATGTTAACCTCTTTCTTTTTTTTAGTTGTCACTCATGATCGAAAAATTATTATATGCCTCCAATGGTTACCGTAGGATAGATACAACCATAAGTACAATCAAAAGTATATTACTCACTTCTCACTATAAAGTGGCACAATATCACAATACTTTATATTAGGAAACATAAGGTTATGGAGCTCTCACTTACCGAAGCATGGAAAGCTGTTAAGTCACTTTTCCCAAGGATCAAAAATAAATATAAGTAATTTTACAATAACTCACTAGCGTTGCTAGGAAAACAAGGACTAAAATTGAAGTCTGGAGACAAAACCCAACAACAGATGGCGGTGGTGGAGGCTTAATATAAAGGTGACAATTACAGAGATGTCAGGACTTGACATTCCTCCCCTTTTGAGAGTAAAATTACTATCCAAGACTATTTTAAGAATATAACTAAAAAGATTGAGATTTATACAATTCAAGCTTAATGTCTCTCAACTCCTAGGGAGCCGAGGTTGACGCGATAGGGCATCGGCGATAGTGTTCTGTGATCTCGAGATTTTCCTCACTTCGATGTTAAATGAGGAGAGGATGTAGGACCATCCGAGGAGTTTCTGGTTGGTGAACTTCGCACGGTGGAGGAAACTCAGAGGCATGTGGTCAGAGTAGACAATAACATTGTCTAGGCCTTCCAGATACGGATGGAAATGTAGCACAGTGTTGATTATACTGAATAATTCTTTTTCTACTGTAGCCCATCTGAGTTGTGCCCCTTTGAAGAATCCAGAATGATAGGCTATGGGCAAGAGTCTCTCCAACAGAGGCAAGGAAGCAGCACCATCACTCACGATTTCCTGTAAAAGAACACCACCAAAACCGATGTTGCTGGCATCTACCTGAAGAAAAAGGGTTTAGTGAAGTCAGGAGCTTGTAGAAGTCGCTTGAAATCATAAATAGTTTTAGCTGATCAAAGGCCCTGTTATGATTACATGTCCACTTAAAAGGAACTTTGGTTGAAGTTAGAGCAAAAAGTGGAGCAGTGATTATTGAAAAGTTTGGGCAAAATCGGGAATAGTATAACACCATGCCTAAAAATGTCTTAAGCTCTTTCCTATTCCTTGGTTCTGGATATTCCTGGATGGCACAAATTTTCACATCCTTAGGAACAATAGTGCCACTGCCTATGATGTGACCAAGATAAGTTACCTTACCTTTACCAAAGGAGCTCTTTGCAAGGTTGATGGTCAAGTTTGCTCTCTTAATCTTTCGAAGAGGAAGTTAGTATTCTCAGGTGTTCTTCCCAGGTAGTGGTTGCTACGACAATGTCATCCAGGTACACATATACATGGGGAGTGCCTGATGATGTCTTGCATAGTCCTCTGAAATGTAGCTGGGGCATTGGTTAGGCCAAATGGCAATACATTATATTCAAATAAACCAAAAGGAGTGATGAATGCTGAAGCTTCTTTGGCCCTTTCTATTAGCTTAATCTGGTAGTAGCCTTTCAGCAGGTCTATTTGAGGTAAATATTTGGCATTACTGACAGAATCTATTATATCAGTTATTCTAGGCAACGGGTAAGAGTCTTTTACAGTCTTTAAATTAAGTTTTCTATAATCAGTACACATGCGGTAGGTATTGTTGGCTTTCCTTACCAGAATGCATGGAGAAGCCCATGGGGATGTACTGGGCTTGGCGAGGTTATGTTCCAGTAAGTATTCCACTTCCTGTTTCATGATAGGCAGATGGCGATGAGATACCCTGTAAAAAGATTGTCTGATGGGTTTTGTATTAGGTTCTAGTACCACATCATGCTTTACTTTGGTGCAACTTCCAGGCCTATCTGAGCAAATTGATGCATACTTGCTAATGAGTACACTCAAGTCTTTCTTTTGATTGGGTGAACAGTCTAGGAACTGTGGAAGGGACTTTAGGATTTCCGAATTGTTCATGTCCTTCCAAGACAAAGTAGACTTCACACTGAAATCAGTCTCGTCATCCTCATGGCTCACCTCTGTACCAACTTCGGTAGGAGTCTGCACCTCATTCTGCATTTCATTCTGTGACCTATGATTAAGAGGCATTAGTGAAAAACTCTGCTTGGCAGATTTAAAGTCATGAATTACATGATTAACTATACCTGTGGAAGATTCATGATAGGGTTTTATCAAGTTCACATGTACAAGCTGAGTAGACTTACGTCTGTCAGGAGTTGCAATAATATAATTTGTTTTTGTGGTCCGCCTGATAATCTCATAAGGTCCCATGAATTTCTCTCTCAAGGGGGAGCCAGGTATGCAGTGATATACCAGCATCTTATCTCCACACTTAAACTCTCTTACCTTTGCCTTCTTGTCATATCTATCCTTCATAAGCTCTTGAGCATGCTGCAAGTTCTTTCGAGCGAAGGCATGGATATACAACAACTTCTCCTCCAAGGTCTTCAAGTATTGGGGAAGGCTTACCTGATTTTCTTTCCTAGAACCTTTTTTAGTATCTGTTCTTTTATCATGCTTAGGTTGGACCTAGGTCTTCGTCCAAACATCATCTCGAATGGAGAAACTCCTGTAGACTCATTTGGTACGCTACGAAGTATGTACAGAAGTAAGTCTAGGTCTTCATCCCATTCCTTCTCCGTTTCCATTCCGAAGCGTCGTAGCAAATTCTTAAGAGTCTGATGTACTCTCTCTAAGGCCCCATTAGACTGAGGATGATAGGCTGAAGAGAGAACATTAAAGATGTTAAACTGATGGAGAGCACTCTGGAACAATGTACTGGTAAAGTTGGTACCTCTATCGCATTGAAGTTCCCTAGGAAAACTAAACAATGTAAAAACTTTAATCAGCTGTTGGATAATGGTTCTAGCAGAGATATTTTTAAGTGGAAATGCTAGAGGGAACCTAGTAGTGGGGCAAAGAACACTTAGTATATATTCATTACGCCGGCTAGTTTTTGGCAAAGGCCCAACACAATCTATAATTATTTTATCAAAAGGTGTATTAGGGACCACAATGGGCACTAGAGGGGCTGGTGGTATCTTTTCATTAGGCCTTCCGGTAACTTGGCACACATGACACCTCTCTACGAAACTCTTTACGTCCATCTTCATTCTGGGCCAGTAGAAATCTTCTAGGAGGTGCCTGTATGTCTTCGTGACGCCTAGATGACTCTCAGCAGAGTGGGCTAATTTCATGATTGAAGATCGGAGGCTGCCAGCTACAACCAGTTGATGACAGTCGTGCCACGAGTCTTTGTCAGTCAGTGTAGGAGACCTGTAATGACGCATGAGGATATTATTCTCTAGATAATATAAGGGTAACTTATGGCTCTTATCTGAGGGATTTTTAATCTTGTTGAAGCAATCCTAAGGCTATCATCTGATCTCTGAAGATTGACGAAATCATCATGATGGAGACCAACCAAGTCTGCTAAGCTCGGCGAGGTGTTTGAGGTGTCGTCATCAGTGGGAGCTCCAATTGCAGCTTTAGTAGCAGCAGAACGAGTGGTGGCTTGACAAGGTAGAACTTCCTGTTGGTTCTGCTCATTTTCTATAACACACACTGGTTGAGAAATAATGAGATTAGGTAAGACAGTTCCTTCAGCTAAATCATTTCCTAGCAGAATATCAGCTTTCTCACAAGGCAAATCTCTATCCAGTAAGGCTACTTCGGTTCTTCCAGTAAAGTAAGGGCAATCTATATACATATTAACCACAGGTAACACTAATTTACTGGATAAATCAGTGATGGTAACATATTTATTAGTAGGCTGGGTCAGAGGTTTCAATTTACCACTTACTATAGTTTGTGACGATCCTGTGTCCCTTAACAACTTTACAGGGTAATTATTGACAGTACCAGAGCAAAGGAAATCCGAGAAGTCATTTGTGACTTGAGAACAATGGAGAGCAATCCTTCTTTGGCTTTTGCTCTGAGTAGTCTCTGGTCTGTTCCCTGCTGTTTGCTGAGAAGGCTGCATAACCTTAGAAAATTGACATCGTGGGTTAGGACAGTCTTTTATGGCATGTCCCTTCTGTTTACAGAAGGAGCAATAAATATTTATACTTGCCTGATCTATAGAGTTATGTTTCTTGACCTTATGGATGAGGTGATATTCATCAGCAAGAAGAGCCGCTTTCTTCCCCTCCTTCTCCTGCCGTTCTCTGATGTACATAGAAATGTTGGAAGGAATTCTCCTCAAAAACTCCTCTAGTACCATTAAGTTCTGTAATTGTTCAAAGGTAGTTATGTTTTCAGATTCTAGCCATTTTTTAAACTGTTTTAATTTGACCTGAAACAATTCCAAATAAGTTTGAGTGGTTCCTTTTATAGAGTTCCTGAACATTTGTCTATACCTTCAGCTGTAATGATATAGGCATCAAGGACAGCTTTCTTCAGGACTTAGTAATCTCGTTCCTCTAACATTTGCGAAGCTATATGAGCAGCCTTGCCTTTCAGTGCACTCCGAATGAGTAGAACATATTGTTCTTCTGGCCAATGCAAGGTTGTGGCTGTGTCCTCAAAAATACCAAAGAACACGTCTGGTTCTTTTTCATCAAACGGGGGTAGTAGTTTAAGAGCTTTAGTGAGGGAAAAACATTCGCCAAGCTCTCTTTCTTTGCCTTTCTCATCCAACCTGATATTGGCTAGCTGTCTCTCCATCTCTATCTTTTCTTCTCTTTCCTGTCGTTCCAAGGCTATCATCCTTTCTTTCTGCTCATATTCAGCTTGACGAGCTGCCTTTTTCTCTCTCTCCCAATTCAAGCTGCGACTTGAGCTTCACTAATTCTGGATCCTCTATAGCCTCAGCTACGCCTCTCCCTAATGTAAGGGGCAGAAGGGAAGCAGTTTCTTCTGATGAAACGGAAGCTTGGCTACCAGGAAATCCAAAACTCTACCCAGCAGTTCCGCTTTCACCATGAAGGGCAATACAGGAATACCTGCTTGCTCAGCAATCTTTCGCAGGTCGTTTTTGTTGGCATCTTTCAACGATAAGAGGTGCCCCCGAGGGTCCTCAAAAAACTTCTCCATGTTTGGATGACAAAAAGCACTTTTGGTCCACTACGAGCACTTTCCAAGTCACTGTCCCCGAATCACTGCATCACTTTATCGCTAAACCACTGAATCACCAAGCTAAACCACAGAAGTATTAAAGCTCTATCCCTTTTCGGTTGATTCACTGAATCACTAAGCACTAGGTCAATAAATCACCAAATCACTAAGCACTAGGTCAATAAATCACCGAATCACTAAGCACTAGGTCAATAAATCACCGAATCACTAAGCACTAGGTCAATAAATCACCGAATCACTAAGCACTAGGTCAAATCACCGAATCACTAAGCACTAGGTCAATAAATCACCGAATCACTAAGCACTAGGTCAATAAATCACCGAATCACTAAGCACTAGGTCAATAAATCACCGAATCACTAAGCACTAGGTCAATAAATCACCGAATTACTAAGCACTAGGTCAATAAATCACCGAATCACTAAGCACTAGGGCAATAAATCACCGAATCACTAACACTTACTGTCACGGGTATGAATATATTTCTACTTTAAAGAAATATATACTAATAGTCAATAAAGATTTCACCGAACTGCCTCTGAACATTACCCTAACGAAAGCACAGAAACAAGACACGTCACTAAGTTTTACGAAACTATCACTAACTACGCACGATGCACTAGTTAACGTCACTTTTCACAAAAACTCAATTATACAAGAACCACTAATTAACATACACTGGAGGTTGCACAACGTCACTTTCACTAAACTATCACTTTACTATGCAAAATACACTAAGGAACATACACTGAGGTTGTACAAAGTCACCTTCACAAAACTTACTTAACAAAGCACTAGGAAAACGCATTCCTGGGTTCTCATATTCTGTAAAAGAGGGACAGTAATCCCTGAGGGAAATTAATCCCTGAATGATGAGAGGGGATGGTTACCCTAAGTGGTCCAATATGTCTGGGGTGACTAAAGAACGCAATAGCGATAGTCGGCAATGTCAAGGCAACAGAACGGCGACTAAGTACCGATTCCTTGCACTGCACTTCCTCCAAACAATCGGCAAGAGGGGATGAGTACCCTATGAAGGAAATTAATCCAGAAGCATTCTAATACGTCTGGGGTGACTAAGGAATGCAAAAATGCCATAGTCGGCAACGTCAAGGCAACAGAACGGCGACTAAGTACCGATTCCTTGCACTGCACTTCCTCCAAACTATCAGTAATACTTGCGATGATGTATACAATACGGCACCTTGATCGCAGAAGGGAGAGCTCAACAACGGTGGAGGTATTACTATTGATTGTACATTAACGGAAATTCACAAAATTTGATCACTACACTAACGAGCTTAAATCACTTCATATCACTTCATATCACTTCATATCACTTCATATCCCGGTCAGGCCCCCACTGTAGTGAATTTCTGTTTTTCCTGATGTTAACCTCTTTCTTTTTTTAGTTGTCACTCGTGATCGAAAAATTATTATATGCCTCCAATGGTTACCGTAGGATAGATACAACCATAAGTACAATCAAAAGTATATTACTCACATCTCACTATAAAGAGTGGCACAATATCACAATACTTTATATTAGGAAACAAGTATTCACCACCTAAGGTTATGGAGCTCTCACTTACCGAAGCATGGAAAGCTGTTAAGTCACTTTTCCCAAGGATCAAAAATAAATATAAGTAATTTTACAATAACTCACTAGCGGTGCTAGGAAAACAAGGACTAAAATTGAAGTCTGGAAACAAAACCCAACAACAGATGGCGGTGGTGGAGGCTTAATATAAAGGTGACATTTACAAAGATGTCAGGCTTGACATATATATATATATATATATATATATATATATATATATATATATATATATATATATATATATATATATATATATATATATATATATATATATATATACATACAGGAAGAGAGAGAGAGACAGAGAGATACACAAGAATCGATGGAATAAAAAGTATGAGGACTACATATGTCTTACGTGAGTATTAAATTAACGGTTGAGACATTACATCAAAATTATTATCTTTATGATAAATAAAGACTATGCAAGTATAGAGCAATTAGATAACTTGTTTATCATAAGTGTTCATTAATTTTATATAGGCTTAATTTTAAGGATATTACTGAAACTACTGAGCAGTCCTTGAGCCCTGTTGCTACTTTCAAAGATTAAATTCTCTAGGTGAATCATTTAAGACCATATCATAACAAGAATGAAGCTTTAAAAAGACTTTATCAACAGTCCAGAGATTGATCTGGAGCGATTAATCGCAAGCTGTGATGAATTTACTGCAAACTTATGCGTAATTAATCATCGGTGATCATCTATATATATATATATATATATATATATATATATATATATATATATATATATATATATATATATATATATATATATATATATATATAGGTTATAGATAGGATTTGTATCGTTGGCTTTGCTCGTGAGAAGGAATTTTATTTTATACTATATATATATATATATATATATATATATATATATATATATATATATATATATATATATATATATATATATATATATATATATATATATATATATATATATATATATATATATATATATATATATATATATATATAAGTATTTACAAGTGAGGTCTGCATCGTGACACCTATCTATTTATTATTTAAGTTCTAAGTGCATCTAACTTGTGGGGATCATATGTGTGAAACAGATTAATGGAACTACTTTTAAACATTAAATTCAATGGAAATTAAGGGAAAATCAAGGATTGCCTTAATAGAATATAATTACGCAAATCAGAAGAAATATACATAGCAGCTTTACCAACAGCTCCGTGGCCCTGTAATTACGTTAATTCTCAAAGCCAAATAGTGCCATTAGCAAATCAAATATGATCTCAGCACCTCCAAAATATCTTAAGATTAAACAGATTCTTACAGTAAGGATAATCACATATGATCTCAGAACCTCTAAAATTAAATTAAGATTAAACAGAATCTTGCAGCAGGTAACAATAATTAAATATATCTTCAGATGTCAAACCTTGAAGGAATCTTCTCAAAGTCAGAAGATGGGAAAGGGCACTGTGGAAAACAGGTTGGCACACAGCATCACAATCACTTATTCTACAATACAGAACGTACTGTCACTTGATTCCAAAACACTTAACACGTCCAGTTTGGGAATGCTGAAGGCTGAGGGGAATATATTCAAAGAACAATAAAATGCAAACTGGCTAAACACTTATGCGCTACGTTACACAAGTACAATTTCACCACTATGCTTAGGCTCCTAAGGAGATTGCAAGGGAGTGAATATGAGACCAATAAGAAATAAAGTAAAAGAATGTGGGGACAAGACGTCTTGATGCGAAGGCCAGACTTTGATTTTAATACAAGGGATCAGTGGTGGATTTGGATCCATGGACACAGCAAAAGTAACTTGTGGGAGAGAGACAGGGAGGTCGAAGGACCTACCGACAAGGATTCTGACTGGGCTATAGTCTGCTGCAAACTACCTCGTGTGACCCTTGACCTCTCCTTATATGCTATCCCTTCCCGCCTTCTCAGCCTGTTTAATTTTCCAGCTCTGCTCGCATCTGTTGACAGCCCAGGACGCAGGTGTAGCTGAAATATGAGAATCGGATGAGAGCACAAGATGGAACAACAGGCGTATAATAGAGAGACATTAAGGGTGAGAACAAAGGAGTTACTACTGCGAGGGTGGATGCTGTAGCCAATTGCTAATTGGCAGGGAGCATTTTACGACTCCTGTTTTCTCTACTTGTGTGCTCCTAGTTGACCTACACAGTTTTACTTTACTGTCAAGTCATGGGGCTTGTACGTGTATTTGAAATAAATGAATATACGTTACAATATATATATATATATATATATATATATATATATATATATATATATATATATATATATATATATATATATATATATATATATATATATATATATATATATATATATATATATATATATATACCCATAAAGAGAAATTGAAACCAAAAAGTCACCGAACACAGACAAAAGAATAGACTTTTTGTGTATATACAAAAGTCGCGAACGGGAGAGTATTAGGTAAAAATGGCCTAAGATTAGTAGAAAATGTGTTTCTCTTTTTTATCGGTATTTAAATATTTCATATCCTTACTTTTCAGTCCTATCAGGAGATTGTCTTTTTATGCCTGTTCCCTCATATCCTCAATAATTTTCATTTTCATTCTTCTTTTAATCGTTTGATTTGGTGTTGTATTTTTCTTTCTTTTTCACTTCGTCCACTTTATCGCTGCTTTTTCGTTTTTGTAAATTTCTTCAAAGTTCTATAATCATGGTATTCAAACAACCTTTTATCATATTCTCATTTTCGTCTTCTCTTCATTTTGCTTTTATATTTTTCTAGGGCTGCTCTTTTTTCTTATATCATTTTTTGCTTTCCTCTTTAAATACTCTTTTTCTTCACATATTATTTTGGAATTTATTCACTTTGCTGTTAGTAATATCTGTTTCAGTTTCTTAAAATATCTTCTGATTAAAGGAAGTCTGCTTAAGGTTTAAATCATATCATTTCTATTAGCTGACCTCTGTGTACCTGATAATATTTGTAACTGTGAGATTTAATGTATTAATTAAGGTAACGAAAATCACCGGGACTTTCTTCTATCATTATACAAATGTTATAACATACAATTTTTTTAACACTTATTTGTTATCCAGATCTTCCCTTGAGTGACATGTTTCGTACAGCGCTCACTTAACTACCCTCGCATTTTAGTTGGATGTTTTTTGACGATATACCCACTAATCAGCTTTTCAAATTGCAATACGTTCTCTTTACTTGATTATCAATTAATCACCCTTACATATGACAGAAACCTCTTAGCTCTTCATTAATATTCATGCAATTTTTTTTTCATTATCGGTCAAAAATCAGCTCTTTTGCTTTCATCCCTCTTTTTTTTAGCTTCTGTCCATTTTGTTCTTCGTCCTCACGCAAAATCTATATTTGACAAATTTCTCTAAATCAATTATCCAATGAGTCTTCCGTGATCAAGGTTAATGACCTCCATCCAGCGATGGAAGATCACTGACCAGAGATTCGAACGAGAGATAATTACAGTTGGTGATTTTTTTGTAATGATTAAGGATGTAAATCTTACCTGTTCTTCACAGCGTTCATTAATCATTTCGCAAACTTCTTAAATACACCAGCAATCTATGAATCAAATATGGAATTTTGTCTACAACAAAATTCTATTTTATTTGAAGAATGAAATCAACATTGGTTTCGTAATAAAAAATATAAATTTTTTTTTTCTAAAACAC
>NC_089783.1:812767-847767 GCF_040412425.1 Macrobrachium rosenbergii | reverse complement strand
CATTAATGAAAATCATAAACCAATCACAAGTATTTTTAAGGAAATTATTATATTATGATTATGAAATTCAAGTAGTAATGTGATGTCGAGAAATATTAAAGTTCAAAAATTGCAGTTCTATTAAGAATTATTCCAATGGGTACCTGCGGTGTTTCATGTGACCAAAATCATTCACTAATTCTTCTAAATCAAATGATTTAACCATATTTTTTCTGTGGCCATCAACAACAACGAAGATAGACGGCTATCCCCAGTTGTTGTTCGCAAGTAGTTTTTTACATTGTTTAATACAGAAAAAAACCTTTCATTACTAGCAGTAGTGACTGGAATGGTTAACAAGATTCTAAGGATAGCAAGCAACTCAGAAAAAGCAATTGGTAAAGAATTCAAAGCGGTGTACACCTCGATTAGGTCCTCTTGTTTCTTTTGTTGTAAGAACACCTTTGCCGAATTAATTTGTGAAACTAAGAGGAATGTATCAATGTGTGCACTATAGTGATTTGCAAAGATATTTAGTTTATTCTCGTCAAAGAACTGCTTTGATTGGCAATCAAATGCAGAAAGAGACTGAAATAAATCAATGTTACTAGTAAACCTACGGTCAAATTCAGCAGTGCACCTATCAATTACTTGCAAATACAACTCTGTCTTTAAATATTGTTTTAGATTGATGTTCTGCGAAGATGTTAATTGCTCTTGTCGTTTCCCAAGTGTACTGGTTGTGAGGTAGGCTACTCTTTCAGCCTGTTTGATGTTTGTTGTATCCTCTTACTGCGGCTTATTCCCACTGTGGCACTTACTTCTGGTACATGAATTCCAAGTTTTCTAGCAAACTCTTGTGCCTCATCATACAACTTATCATATTCACTGTCAGCTCTCATATTAGCTAAATTTGTCTTCGTAGATCTGATCAGATCAACAGTCCTAACAATAGATATACCTTTCTCTTGAAGTTGCTCTGACAAACAGTTTGTTTGTATGAACAATTTCTCTGCAACAAATAAACAAAATATAAATCTCCAAGACTCCATTCTTAACTTTAACCCAGATGCTTCCATAGAAGCTTCATTGGTTGATTCGGATAGGGAATCCAATACTGCAAGAATAGCTTCATATCGAACACGAATTTTGTAAATACTCCTGTACCAATAGAACCATCTAGTTGCAACTGTTCTTTCTAATTCTAATACCTGTAATCCAAGCTCTTTTTGGGATTTAACAAAAAGCTCATGTCTTGAGTTGCTATTTGAGATAAAGTTATATAAAGTTTGTATGGTTGAGAAAAAATTTGCTAATTCATCGAGATTCTTCACACAATCAATGAGTACTAAATTGAGCCTGTGTGCATAGCAATGAATGTATATGGCATGGGGCACCTTCTCTGCTACACGAGCCTGAACTCCTGAAGCCCATCCACTCATAACGCTTGCCCCATCATAGCATTGTGCAATGCAGTTAGACAGCTCTAATCCTAATTCATCCAACTTCTTCAGAATAAAATTTGCAAGGGATTCAGCATCAAGCTGTTGCATATGATAGGTGCCGCAACACCTTTCCTGGATTTTTCACCATCAAAAACCTGATTATCAAGCATAATTGTTCTTTTCTTGATCGATCTTTTGTTTCATCCACTAATATTGCAAAATACTTGGCTTTCTTAATTTGTGTAGATACAGTTGTAAGAACTTTGTTCCCAAACACTTGTATTAGGTCATTTTGATACTCAGGAGATGTATAGTGGCCGTACCTTGATTCCATCTTCTTGCGCAAAATCTCATTAGAGTCTGCTAACATATCTAGTATTTCACTAAAGTTTCCTCTATTATCCGAAGTTTCTGATTCATCATGGCCTCGGAATGCTAAACCCTGCCTACCTAACAAACTTGTGACACGTAGCAAACATTTCACATGTTCTCTGTTAGCCTCCACTTCCTTTGACCTGTTAGCGTCAAGTTTATCTTTGATTGAACTGTCTTTTTTACTCTCAACTACCTTTAAGTTCAACCATCCACTCATAGCATTAGCATGTCTATCACTTTGAGAATGTTTTTCTAATAACTCGGAGGAATCCTTCCATTTTCTAAAACCCACATCAATAAATGTTCGTTTACCAAGGATCTCACCTTTCCTTTGCATATTACCTGCAAAATGTCTACAAGCAAAACAATAGACGCTATCCTCTGATTTAGAATATTCAATCCATTCAAATCGTTTATAGAATCCTACATTAAATCTCCTCTTATTTGTTAGAGGAAATATACTAAGTTTAGGTTGTATTGGATTTTCATATCTTGATGAGCTAATATCTAGGGGGATGTTCTTGTCATGTTCAAATTCACAGACAGGAGATTGAATTTTTGGACGAATATCATCACTGTAACAAAACAAAGAAAACATTGGCTGTAATGTTTAGAGATACAGTGAATATGATAATGTAGATAATCTATACAACGAGTCAGTTTTAATCTAAACAGTTTTGGGTGCGGTATCAAATCAAGAGTTAAATATATTTCATGCACTATAAAATTTATGATTCATTAATGACAAATACGTAATATATAATTTTATCAGAAAATCTTTAAGAATATACTTTAGCAATCCTCCCCCAGTCACCCCCGCCCCGCCCCTCACATTGTTTCATTGGAAATCAAGGTAATGTCTAATTTATGAATAATTGAAGTTACCGAAGGCTTTATCAATTTTGACTCCCTCAGCCAAAGCTCGGAGCTTATCCCATGGCTGCTAACCATGAAAAATAATATATTGGTTGTCTAATTGAGTTTACTTACCGTGATGTGGAGGACTCCTGATCAATATCTGCAAATTTCTCATGTTCATGTTTAGTTTTTTCTGTTACTATTTCAAGTTCCAAATGTTTTTCATCTAGCTCATCTTCTTTCTTTTTCTTAGTAAAAAACCCTGTAATGGTCTGCTGTGATTCTGAACGTTTCATGATCAGCTGCATGTATCAATGAACCCAGTCCTAACAAAGCAAGCATAAATATACGTTAGCCTATCATGTAGACCTAGGCACACAGACAGATCATACAAATGTATCATATGTTTGCATAAACATATTGTATAGTTCCCAAACATAAATAAATATTTTTTTTACTAAAGTCATATATAGTTAGCAATTACTAAAATTATATCTAAATATTTACCCGAATCTAAGCACAGATTTTAAAGACGGTTGTAAGACGAATCGACACAATCACATAAGAGTCGAGACAAGAGACTGCGTCCGTAGCTTATCTTAGGGCTACTGAGGCCGCAGGCGTGAACATGATTTGAACCTGTACTGTTACCGTATGGTACTCAAACCAAGTCAGCTGATCGTAATGCAAACTAATCTCTTAGGCATGATAACTACCTAGTGATGTTACTGATTATGAATAATGAAAATGGATTAGTTGTTGTAAAGAAAATTTAGACTTTTTTGTATTTGGAAGAACAATATCGTTTGATACTTATAGTATAGAATACTCCAGAATAGTTTGGCTGTGAACATCTGTATATCTCGCGGACAGACAGTTAAACGTGAAAATTAATTCCATCAAAATTTACATTTCATTGGCTGCTGAGATATCCTGACTATGGCCCTGTCCAGTCACCCCAGTGTCCATTAATGAAAATATTATATCTTTTATTATAGTATCTTAGACTATATACTAGTCTATATATTTCATGGACAATCATAAAAACTAACTCCATCAAATATTTTTCATTGGCTACTAATGAAAATAAATTCAATAATGTACCTTAAATGTAGCCTAGTATGCTGTAACTTAGTCTACTTATCATAGAATTTAATTCCATTAAACAATTTTCATTGATTGCTAAGAAACCCTAAGAATAGCCTTTTCCATATATTGAAAATAATTATTATAGTAAAAAAAGAAAGAAAAAAAAATCTAAAGTGTTGTTAAAATGATGACACGTTTGAATTTGAAATCATCAAGAATATTGGAAAATTAATATATATATATATATATATATATATATATATATATATATATATATATATATATATATATATATATATATATATATATATATATATATATATATATATATATATATATATATATATACATATATATATGTGTGTGTGTGTGTGTGTGTGTGTGTGTGTATGTGTGTGGCAATAACTGTACTTTATCATCATCATCATTACTTTCATGGTTCTTCATCCTTACTTATTTCAAGAGATATTCCTACAGCCCTTGTTTGGTCCACGCGTCAGGGCCATCTAGTTGTCCGTGTCAGTTTGTAATAGGGTTGGGTAACTTTTCTTTCGTTTTAAACGTCTACAAGCTTTCGAATCTTTTGGTTGCTTGGGGAATCGGCGTGTTCAAAGATCTCCTTTCTGGTATCTTTATTGCATATTCGCTCTATTAATCTATTTTTGTGTAAGTGCCCACATACATATGTGCTGTTTCCATTGGTACATTTCAATAGGAAGTATTTTAAAAATGTTACATTATTCTATAACATCATTTAAGATAAGGCGCACAATTCATATTTATATCTTCCTTGAATGCGTTGACAATGAAGCTCAATTATGATGTGGATGATCTTATACCCGGGGATTTATTATTTATTAATTTGTGTACCTGCTCAAATAAATAATTTGGGAGATCACGAAAGAGATTGTTACAACAGTCTTTCTCTTGGTTAGATATAAACGTGACCATATTTTAGTATTTTTTAATAAGAACTACACTACTTTGGTGATATTATCCTATTTCAGGGGTGTGCCGATCGCCGAATTTCGAGGAATTATCGATTTTTATTTTTTACAGTTTTGGACTGTTATATGTCTAAATAAACATTTCCTGAAATATTATTGCTAGAAAAAAATTTAAGTGTGTTTTTTTACATTTTTGTTCACCACATTTGAGCGGCATTGAGCGAAAAATTGTCGCAAAATTTCTCTATGACTTTTTTTAGGTGGAAGTGAGAAATATACTTTACTTTCCTACTAAAATACACATTATCTACGATAAAAACTGGCTCTCCCTCTCAAAAAGTATAATATCAGAGTAAATATGTATCAATGTATTTCGATATCGCCCTGTGAGCGGCAATGAGCAACATATTGTCGTACCATGTTTGTATGGCTCGCCAATTCTGGATAGCAAAGTGAGAAAATTACTTCAGTGTCCTACTAAAACTATCCATTTTCTACGATAAGAGCGTGTTTGTTCTCTAAAAAAATATCAAACAAAATATCAAAAAAAGTAAATATATATCTATATATCCCAATATTTTGAACTCGTTGTCACAGATGTGACATGTCAACTAGTATACATATATATCTTATATTTCTTGACATATTTTTACCGCGTATTTTCGGAAATATGAAATTATATAAGTAGGTAACAGTTCCAAACAGAGCGTCGACGTTTACCAAGAAACAATCTCGAGGTGTGTGTGGTCCTGGTTCAAGTGATATCCTAGTGCTTTGTGACGCATTTCCTTTTCGGATTTTCTTACCGTGTAGTGCATTCACGCAATTCCATTGCCATAAGCAAGAGAAGTACCATCCTTATGAGGGAGAAATTCGAACGATTGCGTCTCGTAAGTTTGTTACAAGAGAGGGACGAAGCAAACGGGAATTGTCTCGCCTGCTGCGATAGCAACACCAAAACGCCCATATCTAAGTAAGGGATTTGTTTTCCTGTATTAGTTATGTTCAGATTAGTGGTATCCTAATCGGTGATGACTATTTTTCATAATATTATAATAATTATAAAAGACCACAAAGCTTGATTTTACTGCAGTGAGCTGCCGTCTGACTCTGACTAGTGTAGGCTTGGTTGTTCAGCATTTGTTTACTTTACCCTAGCAGTTATTTGTTTATTTGCCTCTTCAATATGTGAACGGAAAACATATACAGTGGTAGCGTATATAGGTTATGTAGAAAATTTGTACTGATAGATATATTTTTATAGGTTGTGAGGAAAACTTTAGGGTGAGTGTAAAACGAAGATAACAAACCTTTCCTAGAATACCATGTCCTGGCCCAACCTCATTAGGGCATTTATTTTCATAATTTATTACGAAAAAAAATTCGCACTGATAGCATATAGCCTACTATTTTGTATAGGTTATGGAGTAAACATTATATTGATAGCATATGTTAATGAATTTTTGTTATAAAAATCTTTTGCACTGATATATCTATATCTATATCTATATATATATATATATATATATATATATATATATATATATAGATGTATACATAAATATATATATATATATATATGGAATATATATATATATATATATATATATATATATATATATATATATATATATATATATATATATATATTTATATATATATATATATGACTTTTATCACATCACTTATGTGATTCATATACAATTAGAAAGCTACAAACGTCCTTTAATATCCGTTTGTAGCTTTGATTGTGTAAAAATATATATATATATATATATATATATATATATATATATATATATATATATATATATATATATATATATATATATATATATATCACTTTTATCACATCACCGTGATTTTTTATATGCACGATGCCTTCTTTTTGAAGGAAAGCTACAAACGTCCTTTGCAATGTCAATTCGCTCTACCTCGGAAATAATATAGTTTCATATATGTTATATATATAGGTAACATATATGAAAATATATTATTTCGAGTGCAGAGCATCACTGAAATAATGGATATTAAAAGACGTTTATGAAAATATATTTTTTCTGATTATAAATATATATATATATATATATATATATATATATATATATATATATATATATATATATATATATATATGTGTGTGTGTGTGTGTGTTTTAGTTAATATACAAATCAAGAGAGAACACATTTCTATTCATTTAAATATATTGAAAATTTCAGGGCATATTTCTTATATGACAAAATAGTTGTTGTGCAAAAATCAGCCTTCTAACTGTCATAGTTTCATAGTTATTACAAAATAACCATAAATTGTTTTCTTTTGCCATTTTCTGAAAACTTAGTTTTTTCAAAAATAAAAGCTTATAACTCTAAGAAGACTGTACCAAATTCGATGAAACTTTTACAGAGTGTAGTATAACTACATATCTTGATATTGTATGTGGGAAATTCATTTTTGAGTAAAAATTTTTTTGCATATTTTTTAATAGTTTTAAAATCTTTTATCAAATGCAAAAAAAAAAAAAAAAAACTTAGAAGTCGAATTTCACAATTTCCCAAGACAAAAATTTTCATTATTAGTTGAAGATTAAGTGGTACAAATTTTAAGCAAATCCCTCCATTCATAAGGTAGTTATAAGCATTTACTTTATAATGGGGCCTTATGGAGTCAACACTCCCCTTCAGTCCACTTTACATTTGCTGTCAGCAACTGACACTCCTAGAACCCTTACTGCCTTTATGAATCATTCCTCTGGTTAATATGATATGCATTTTTTAGTGTGAAATTTTTTTAAGATTTCACTTTCTTTTAGTTTATCTTTTTCTCTTCATCCGATTATTTAAGCCCTTGATTTCTTTATTTTGGCCATAATATTTTCAGAGTTGTCCAAAACTAAACAGTAGTATGTCATTTCAGAGAATTTACACTCCCCTTCTTATTTTCTTTCATAGTCTATGATAACCCAAAATTGCATACGCTCAATAATGACGGTCAAATAACACTCTCTTGTGCTACCCCTCTAAGTGGGGTTTCTGATGTAAATTTTCAATTTGAATTTTTAAAGCCATAATAGTTAGGTACTCTGTATACCAAATCTGTGAATTATCTTCATCGGCTCTCCATTTTAAGTTTTTTATCATATGCTCCGGAGGTTATGAACAAAAAATTATTTGGTTGAGTTTTTTTCATTTCTGAGCTAATTGATTTTCCGGTAAGATGTTACTCCTCTCGAGATGTTCACCGAGCGCTGATTTACCACTGTGTAAATAACATGCAATATCAATGACTAGTGTGATATTGGTTGACTGGTACTGCACTCTTCAAACTTTTTTTGCAATGCCATTTTCTCACTAGCTGAATAGTAATGTTGTTATAGTCTATTGTTCATATTTCATGATATACTGAACCACCTCATGAAAATTTCCCAATGTTTTAGTGACACCACCATTATATTATCTGGTCTTCTTGCTTTAATTTTGATAGGTTTCTTCATGCTCAGTACTTTTTAAACTAATTTGTTTTCGGTTTCGTGTTCTGCTAGAAATATGGCTTTCTTGATTTCACCTTGAAAGAATTCTTTATACTTTTGTCTACATTTTTACGATAAAAAAGTCGTTTTTACATTTTCAGTAACTGATAGTATGGTTATCTATGTCTTTTTTTCATAAATATATTAACAAACAGACGTAACATTTAATGTCTTTGTCTGCTTGCTGAATTATTCTGCTGTAGCATGTTTTTTCTCATTTTTAGATTTATGTTAAGTCAGAAACCTCATACCTCGAAATATGCTGCTTTTAATTTTTTTTTGCTCTTACCTTTCTTCTCCTGTTCTGGGCTTGCTGTTTGTTTCCTTAGGCATGCCTCTCTATCATTATTAAATCATAGACAGCAATTTTTATTTTTGATATCTTTCGCAGTGATCGGATAGTTCTGAAAAAAAAAAAACTCAAAACCAGTTTACTCAATCACTTGCAAAAAAAAAATCTGTTTGCAGAGTAATGGAAAATTTATTAGTTTTTGCTTTTCATCCATGTTGTCTGTTTTTGTGGTGATACATACATACATGCATATATATATATATATATATATATATATATATATATATATATATATATATATATATATATATATATATATATATATATATATATATATATCCAATGCAGCATGAAGGACTGCATGCTTGAGAATATCACAACACCCACATAAGAAGGTGAGTGAAATCCTGGACTTTGAACAAGTACTTTCGTAGTTTATTCTGCATGTTCAAGTTCACACTGAATACAAAGAAGTTGACAGAGCTTTTTATACAAAAACAAATGGGGGCCGAGGTTACAGTTCGTTAATCTGGGCAGCATGTTCTTTAATGAAAAAAAGACAGGGACAAAGGATCAAGGGATAATCCAGAGTGGAGATTAACATTTCTGGTGCACATAGCTTCAGTAAACACAGTCTTCAGCAGATTCGTTTTCCGATGGTCGTTGACCTTGTAGATTATCGATGATTTATCCCAGTTAATTGCATGGCCTATCTTAAGCCAATGATCAGCAATACCATTATTTGATAAGCCTCTTGAAATGGCATATTTGTGTTGGGAGCTTCTCACTTTAGTCCTTTTTATAGTATTCTTTGAATTTGGCGGGCTATTCTTAATTGGTTTATTTCTCAAAATATTACTATATTTACATACTAAGTTAATATCAATAGTTTTTTTTTAAATGGGCACTGCAGGAATGAAATTAGGATGAAATGGTAAACAGAGAATATTCTTAAGTTTTTTGTTAACACTGGTTGGATTGTAATATATCTTTTTGCTTTATTTGTACAAAGTTCTAAAACTGTAACCTCCCTTCTACTTTTGTATATAAAGCTCTGTCAACTTCTTTTGTATTCAGTGTGAACTTGAAAATGTAGAATAAACTACGAAAGTAATTGTTCAAAGTTCCGGTTTTCACTGACCTTCTTACATTGATTTTGTGATATATATATATATATATATATATATATATATATATATATATATATATATATATATATAAATATATATATATATGTTTATATTTATTATATATGTATATATATATATATATATATATATATATAAATATAAATATATATATATATATATATATATATATATATATATATATATATATATATATATATATATATATATATATATATATATATATATATATATATATATATATATATATATATATATATATATATATATATATATATATATATGTTTATATTTATTATATATGTATATATATATATATATATATATATATATATATATATATATATATATATATATATATATATATATATATATATATATATATATATATATATGTATGTGTGTGTGTGTGTGTGTGTGTGTGTGTGTGTGTGTGTGTGTGTGTATGTGTGTGTTGTAGTTTGCCTGCCTTTGTAGCGCTAACGTCATTGATATTGACTTTTTCTTGTTTTCTCACTTTCATTTCCAGTCATTCTTCAAAATTCTAGATTCCTGTTCGCAAACATATTCATGAATGCTTTGGAAGAGAGCTTTCTGGACAATTGTCCTTTATCTTTGCGGCCCCTTTTTTACCGAAGATACGTGGATGACACGTTTCTGCTTTTTACCCCGGAAAAGGAGTCGGAAAATAAGCTTCCATTCTTGGATGTGTTGGTTTGTAGGAATGACCAAGGTTTTAGTACGGCCATTTACCGCAAAGGAACGTTCACGGGTCTAGGAATGAATTTTTGTAGTTCTTTGCTATTTTAATTTTAAGTTGAACTCGATTGTCACTTTCCTCCACGGGGCATTGACACATACACCTTCCTGGTTGAGTTTCCACGACGAAATCATTAAATTAGATCATTATTTTGGGAACAATTGTTTTCATCGTAAACTCTTTCTCAGGTACTTAAATATAATACTCTACCGGGAAATGGTACCTCCTATCTCCATCAGCACTGTTCCCAAACTAAAAGTGTACGCGAATTTTCCGTGTCTACATGATGACAATTTCAGGAAAAAGCTAACTGATATAATACGCAAGGAATTACAAGCCCTGAACTTGAAACTTATTCCTAAGAACCCAGTCACCATTGGTTCTCTGTTCAGATACAAAGACTAGCTTAGTCCAATGTTTACATCCAACGTTGTATACAAATATATTTGCCCTAGATGCAGTCGAAGGATCTATGTGGGATGTACAAAACGGCTACTAAAAGTACGCTTGGCCTCTCATAGAGGAGTAAGTTTTAGGACAAGGAGTAGACTGTCCAATCCAGGGCAATCAAATATTCGGAATCACTCAAAGATCTGTAAAACACACACAGAGGCCAAAGATTTCCAAATCACAGGACACGAACAAAATGAAAACAAATTTCACGTCTTCGAGTCTATAAGGATAAAAAAAAGCTAGTTCGGTCGTTAAACTCGCAGAATTCCTCCATCCAATTGCACATTACGCAGTGGCCCGTTGCACTTCCTCTTCGTTTCTCGGTCTCTGAAGGTTCTTTCTTCTGTTTTAGTTTCTCATCGAAGCAGCCCGCTGCAGGGTGGGTGTTTTAATCTGTAGCGTTTATGTCTTTTTATGTTTCTTCTTTTAGCTATATTAATTTTATCTTGACCTTTACTTTTTTATTATTGCTGGTTTTTACTATTTTTATTTTCTCACTTTAGATATATTGATGGAACCAGTGATGCCAGGATTATTTTATGTGTTTTTTTACATATATTTTTATGTTTTTTACGTTCTTTAGTTTTTTCTTATATCACTTTGAATTCTACTGTGTTTTTTTTACAATTTCACTATTCTGCTATAATTTACTTTTACTGGGGATGTCAATGTAATAAATCTATTTTTTGTCGAAATATTCTAAGAGTTATTACGAGTAATATGGTGTTCACATTTTTACAACCGACATGTGTTGTGAAACGTCGGCGCAATAAATCATGAAAATGCACCGTGCTTTCCCCGTTACCCGTCGATATATATATATATATATATATATATATATATATATATATATATATATATATATATATATATATATATATATATATATATATATATATATATATATATATATATATATATATATATATATATATATATATACATATATATATATATATATATATATATATATATATATATATATATATATATATATATATATATATATATATATATATATATATATATATATATATATATATATATATATATATATATATATATATATATATATATATATATATATATATATGTGTGTGTGTGTGTGTGTGTGTGTGTGTGTGTGTGTGTGTGTTTATGTATTATATATATATATATATATATATATATATATATATATATATATATATATATATATATATATATATATATATATATGTGTGTGTGTGTGTGTGTGTGAAACAGAAAAATGTCTAAAATGCTTATAGTTATAATTCTACAGCAGTTTATATCTCCTTTCTTTCTGTCTTATATTTTTCCTGACGAGAGTAGATTATCAGATAAGGATTTGCTATTACTTCGTTTACCTTAGAATCCGGATCCCTCTATTTCCCCCCATATTACACATTCCCCTCAGCACCACTACCAGCTGCTGGTAATTAGCGTTTGAGCTTTTAAGTTGGCTAACACTCTCTGAAAGACTCCCAGTTTTCGAGAGGCTTTGAAAGAACGTAGCCTGTGAAGGGTGATGGGGGGGCTTTATTCATACCTCTCACGGCTGGAGACTTCAGAATGATTTCGGTTTGGTTTCTTCGAATAGGAGAACTGGTTCAAGGCTTAACAGCTTGGTGTTTCTCCTAAGGAACAAGAATTGAATTTTCAAAATGTTTCTTCGTAAATTCATCGGTTATATATTATGTGCTGAGATATTGTGTTATATTTGCGAATAAGCAGTATTTTTAGGATCGTCACTCAAGATTTCCTTATTTCGTTTTCTTCTGAGAGTCATTTTCCTCTCAGGCAGATGCTACGAGCAATAGCAAATCCTTCGGTACCTGAGACGGACTACTTTGGATCCCTATTTTCTTTCTTTTCCTTCTGTTTCTTTTTGGTTTTGTTTCAGTTAAAGGTCTTTGACAATCAAAGGTCATTATGAGAGTTAATTAAAAGGAAAACGTTACAAGAAAAATTTTTTTTTTATTTCTCTTCATCATGGTCCCCTTTAACTTAAAAGTACTTATTCCACTTAATTTAAGTACTCCTCCACATTTAAGGCTAATTCATTATAGCTCCAAAAATTGGGATCTTGCAGGAGTGATCTGAGTTTAGGACACTGGTAAAAGTCAGACCAACTGTACTAAGTGGGACGAGTGAAAGGCAAATACAATTCAAAGCCACACTTGGCTATTTCATCATGCCAGAGTCACCTCCTCAAGCTAGGCTTTGTCTCCCGAAGCAACAGCAAGCTATCTCGTAGCTTGGTCGTTGTACATAGAGATTGCTCTTACCTGAACACTCTTTTGCACATATCAGTTCATTGTAAAAGACACGCTTGAGGAGCATGTGCATTTTTAGATGAATGCCCAGTGGCTGAGTAATAACGCAAAAAGAGGCATCTAAAGGTGAGGTCTTGATGATATGAGAAAGCGAGTCTTGTTTTATGATACTCTGTGCATTGAATACTTACGTTTTTATAAAAACTGCATGTAGATATTACACATGAAAAGTCAGTGTTTGGCGACAATAGTCGGTTTTTATCACTCTAATAGATTGTATTAAACTTTAAGTCAATCTTGCAAAACGAGCAGTTTCACACGGTAATGGTGGAGACAGGTGGTCACACCAAACAACTTTCTGTAGCATGGAGCATTACGTTGTAATACTTAACAGACACAGACATTCTCACAAAATTTTGCCTCTAAAAGAATGTAGACGAATGCTGCTTGAATTGTATTTCCTACATCATAATTTAAAATGATGTCAGTTTGTTATCTTCCTCATTTTCCTTGTATTCGCTTGTCCTCTTTATCGTCCAAACGTCAAAAGAACGAAAGAGCAATAAGGGCATTTGGCAAAAATTACTTGAAGGTTCTACTTAATTGTAAAGCTGTCATATCTTGTCTGCAGGATGCCATCCTGAACACCATTCCCCTTTTACTAAACGCTTGCTTCGGGTAGAAATATAAATGGATACAATTTTTCTTCTTGACATCACTGGCATTCTTGTCAGCATATGAAACCTCAAATTGGACAAACGAACAAGCAAGTAAAAAATACGCCGACGTTTCTTCGGCGCAATCGAGTTTCTTGTACAACGTATAATGCTGTATGAAACTCTCAGTCACGTGCCATGAAACTCTCAGCCGCGGCCCATGAAACTTTCAGTCACGGCGCGGTGTTGTTGGCACCTATAGCGGTACCAGACGCACGATCATGACTAAATTTAACCTTAAATAGAATAAAACTGCTCAGGCTAGAAGGCTGCAATTTGGTATGTTCGATGACTGGAGGGTGTATGATCAACGTACCAATTTGCACCCCTCTAGCCTCAGTAGTTTTTAAGATCTGAGGGCAGACAGAAAAAGTACGGACGGACAAACAAAGCCGGCACAATAGTTATCTTTTACAGAAAACTAAAAAGATGAATTCCATGCATTTCTTGGTAGTTGACGCTTTAAGAGAAATGAAATATGTTTTCGAAAATCCAAATAGTAGAGGTTTCTGTATTACTGAGACGCTTAAGTTCTTATAATGTTTAGAGCTTGAAACTTGGTTAAGGTAGAAGGAACCATAACTATTCTTTAACACACAACGCTTAGCTGACAGGAACTTGATAATGACTTTCATAATACGGGTTTTTGTAGGGATGAAACAGGCTAAAAAAGAATTGCCTTTACGCTTGATGCTTTACTATACAAGCAATTAATCGATGCTGTTCAGCAATTTCTTTGTTTTTGAGTCATGTAAATATTTTTCCTATTGCGTACCGGTACATCATAATTCCCTGACAAAATTTGTGGACTGACTAAAACAAAATAACGAATTCACGAGAAAATACTACCTGGCCAGCATTATCAGTAAGTACAAATCAAGTACAGTGTTTCCTACACTCACCTTTTGTATGCATTCACCTCTCAGTTTTTATATACAACAGACAAGATATAGACAGTCAGTTTACAGCTAAAAGTAAGATAGCTGTTTAATTACATTCTTAACGAAGGGTTTAATTTATAGAATCCTACTATCCATTTCAGGGACCGCTAGTCATCGTTTTTCTCAAATATCTTTCAAACTAATTTTTTGATCGAAATGGTACTTTGACACAGTGTACAAGACACCCGCTAATTTTTGGTAATATAGTGCATTGTCAAATGGTTTTAGTTAAGGCGTTTACTCTTGACTTTTAAAGGCAAAGTCGCATGAGTCAGCGGGATTAATTTACGCAATCGAACGTCCGCTATCCTCCATAGACAGGAAAGGGGGCCAGGAGATGGGGAGGCGAGGAAAGTGGGTTGAGGGAGGGATGAGGAGGGGAAGGGGGAGGGAGGGACGGGATGGGGATAAAGGACGTTCGAAATCAGAGTTGGGCGATGCTTGCCAACACATGTAAGTCAAGAGTAATTGCCTTAACTAAAACCATTTGACAATGAACTATATTACCAAAAATTAGCGTGAGGTGTCTTGTACACTGTCTCAAAGTACCCTTTCGATCAAATATTTAATTTGAAAGAGATTTTTGAAAAACGATGACTCGCCGTCCCTGAAATGGATAGTACGTGTATTTTATTTACGTTGTAGAATTAAATAGAGAAAACTGGGAGAAGCTACAATACTGACCATTTATCCTATTTCATTTAACCATTCAGTGCAACAAAGTTAGGATGAGAGTGAGAGAGAGAGAGAGAGAGAGAGAGAGAGAGAGAGAGAGAGAGAGAGAGAGAGAGAGAGAGAGAGAGCAGCTCTTAACAGTTTTATGAAAGAAGAAAAATACCGTCAATTCAGTTTCTCCTCTGAAAGAGAGCATTTTACTTATTAACAGTACATTATTCACAAGCGTTCTTCGAATTAGTTATCGTAGTCTTGGGCTGTGCATTTGATCTTATTCTTATTATACTTCCAAATACTCGCCATAGGCATCAAATAACAACATGGTATATTCTATGTGGAAAAGAAAGAAGAGAAAGCCCTGCATAAGATTGTCTATGTTGCCGAAGTTCAAATTGGTTAGGATATGTTTTGCATAGAGAAGGATTTAGTAAATTTTCGTAACATCCAGCAAATAAGCAACAATATTGCTGTAAAACATATTTAGTTGGCTAAAAGTTACTGTATTATTAACTTACGTGATAACGAGAGAGATAATGCATTACAAAAAACGTAAATAGCTTGATGAACATGAAACTAGGCCTATGAACAAGAAAGGGCACTACTAATGCGATATCACATAACATTTGTGACAATTGATCTCACTGGTGTATTAGGCTTATGTATTTTTGGAACACCCTAGAAAACTCCAAATAAATCCTGGTATGTATCACTGACTATCTGAAGAGACCAAGGCAAGCTTACTGAAACTTGAGTAACTGATTTTCACAATAATAATTGAGGACAAAATAAACAGATTTTTACGTCTTTCAAGAAAAGAAAAATTATAGATGATAATAAACACCAGGATTTATTTGTCACCGGGTCATCGTTTGGAGTTCTATACGGTCTCCCAAAAATACATACAGTACTGTAGGCCTAATACACCTATGACTACAATCTTGGCATCCTGTCATACACTTAATTATAAGTTAGCTAGATATTTGTTGCCTCATTTAGGAACGTTGACTAAAAATGATTTACTCTCAGCAAGACGCTGATCTTCAAAAGGCCAGTTTAGATGTAGAATCACTCTTTACTAATGTCCCTGTGAAAGAAACTATCGATAGTACAGTACCTTAAATACGCTTTTAACTGAGCCAGATTCTGTTTTTAACAATATTAATCGCTCGCTTTTTAAAACTGTTTTAGAACTGGCAGTGCGGGACATTGCCATTGTTTTTTATGCAAACTGTTTAAGCAAACTGACGGTGTAGCCATAGGCTTTCTAGTGGGTCCTGCTTTTGCCACCATCTTCATGTGCTCCCTGGAAGAGTGCATGTTAGGTGAATGTCCACTTTGGTTCCATCCACTCTTTTATGGTAGGTATACTGATTTATGTTATCCTTCACATATACCAGATATTTGTTATAACAAAGCCCACAAAAAGTTTTATGGTGAAAGTAACATGTAGAAAGAAACCCCTAAGAACATTCTTACCTTGCCTTATTTTAGTGGTTTTGAAAACATAAAATCATTGTTAAAACCTTTAATGTCAACCTCGTTTTTTTCCTGTAGTAACACGCTAAAAATTATGTTAATGAAAAATAGCCCTAAAGAAAACAACAACATAATATATAAAATTCCATGTTTGGATTGCCTCTCTTTTTATATTGGCCAATCTAGCAAAGATTTAGATGTACGTATTAAGCAACATAAGTATTCAATCAAAACTGGACAAACATCCAATGCTATATTCATTCATTTAAGTGAAAACTCTCACAGGATAAATTGGACTGAAAGTTCAGTGATTGCCAGATCGAAAGATTTCTCTTCAAGATATCTATTGGAGTCCTATTATCCAGCTTACTTCCAGCTGTAATTTTAACCTTAGCCCTGGCATGTATTATTTGGACCCCTGTATTAGAAAAATGTTCAAGCATGACCTAAAAGATAAAATCACTGACTTAATTACAAATTAATTACCTTACATATATTTTCTATGTATCCGTATGTTTAATATATTTTTTTATTTGTAAAAATTTTCGTCTTGCAAAAATTATTATTGTTTACAAAAAAGATAATTATTTTGGGTGGTCACTCACGCCCTTGCATAATCTTTTAATTGTCCTGTCCCTGCTTCTGAACCTCTTAAATATTTAACCCTGTTTTGGCAGTTCTACTAATTCTTCAATTGTGTTGGATTCCAGGTACATATTTTTCCTTTATAATCCCAATCTGTCATTTATATGTGCTTTCTTTGTAAACTTACTTTTATATTTTTTCAGTCTGCTAAGTAAAGGACGAAAGAGTCGAAAGGCCTCGCAGCACTCCAATGTTTCCCTTTCCTTCGTGGATTTTATCTTTATTTATATATACATATTTATATTTACTTATTTATATTATGTAAATGTGCATGTAAGCTTGTATGTATAAATTATCGTTATTAAGAAACGTGTGACCTTTTTGTAGTCTTAAATGTTGCGCCACAAATATCGTATTATACCAGTCATCATACCGTGGGAATAACTTACTCCTAAGTAGAATTGTAAATAGTTGTACATCTGCGTCAAGTCAGCTGTTCAAATCCTGGTCAGGGTAGATGCAACTGGATACCAAACGATATTTGTGGCATGGTATTTGTGGATGTGAAAAAAAATCACGCTAATACCCGACAAAAATCACTTTCCTGCGCTCATGCCTCTTTCACTTTTGTCACTCTGTGTCAAGACATCCGTAATTTCTCATCTTCGTCACAACATACTCTTGCGTTAAAGATCAAAAGAATAATGTGTTAGACAAGGAAGAGTTGGTCTGTACGTCAAGCGCTTGTTAGGGAATCATTAATGATAAGTTTGAGAGCTAAAGGAAGAAGCTGGGTAAAACAAAAATGCACCTAAATAAAACTCATGAGAGCATCGAAATAAATGCAATATGGAACTGTTCAGGGTGAGTGATATAGTAAACCGGGCCAGCTATTCATGGCTAATAAATGTTTTTAAGACGGAAGTGAAGCGTGTGATGAATAATTATGTAAATGGGAGAGTGACCAGTTAGATATAAAAGTAGGTATATGCCAGAAATTTGTTCTGTCTGCAATGAATGGAAGGACTAATGTGAGAAGTCAAAGAATATGCAGTAGATGTAGGTGCAAAGTTGTGGGATAAGAAATTGAAGTGTGAGTGGAGTGTGATTTGGTTGATGTTTGCAGATGATCTGGGACAGTGGGGAGAAGCTCAAAACAAGAGTTTGGAATTGTTTCGAAGAGAAGAAATTATAACAAGAGTATGGCCATGGCTGTAAAAGGAAACCAGGAAGATGAAACAATGAAATGTTATCTTGAATGGTAAAAGAATCCAGCAGTTGATTCAAATAATTAATTTGAAGAAAATATAACAGAAATTTGGAGGGTGGGAGAAAAGGTCTGTCACTGAATTTTCTCAATAGCCACCCTTTGCCAAGGGAAAAGTTTAACGTTTAGTATGCAAATATGCATATATATATATATATATATATATATATATATATATATATATATATATATATATATATATATATATATATATATATATATATTAACTTTATCACATACACAATTGTTCTGTGCATTAGTAGAATTACTAAAAGGACCTCATTCAAACTGGATTGGTACAGGATACTTGATAATGTGGACTGTTTGTCCAAGAAAATTTGTAACTTTTTGAATAAAAACTCCATTAGATACCATCCAGTTTGAATGAGGTCCTTTTAGTAATATATATATATATATATATATATATATATATATATATATATATATATATATATATATATATATATATAAATGGATGTATGTATGTTTGTATGTGTTTGTATGTTCCAGCATAACTCTGAAATGCATTGAGCAATTTCAAGCAAACTTGGTATACATATGACTTACTGTCTGGAAAATAAAACTGTGAGTGTAAGACATTACTAGCACCAAAGGGGTGGGGGTGGGAAGGGTTCCCCTGAAACAGGGTTGGTTCTGCCCATAGACTTAGTAAATAAATAAACTCTACAGGTTTGTCATACCTCATTTCGGTATACATAAGACTTACTGTGGAGTAAGGCATCACTGGCACCAAAGGGGGTGGGGGTGGGAAGGGGGTGACATGTAAAAAACAAAAACGAGATAGTGACTAATCCATAGTTTTCGAGGTTGCTGAGATGAATAGTGACACTCCTGATGCCCATTAAGTTCAAGTTCAGCCCCGAAATGAAGGCAGGGGGTGAGAAATGGTGAAAAATAAAATGTCAAAAATGTTGGGCAATGTAACTGAAGCAACTATCGTAACAGGAAAGGGAGAGAGTGAAAGAGAGAGAGAGACTGAGAGGGAGAGGAAGTGAGAGAGAGAGAGAGAGAGAGAGAGAGAGAGAGAGAGAGAGAGTGAGAGAGAGAGAAAGAGAAAGAGAGAGTTACCAGTTGTCATCCAGAGTTTTCCTGGGCAGTGCTGGGTTGGTCAGCTAGTATATATATATATATATATATATATATATATATATATATATATATATATATATATATATATATATATATATATATATATATATATATATATATATATATATAAAGAAGTACGAACTGAGAGTGAGAGTGAGGCAGAAAGATTAAGGATAACCAAAGGATATAAATATGATTTTTTTTTTTACTTTTTAATAACATTTCTGCTTTGCTGAATATTCTTTCAGTAATCCTGTCCATCTTATATTAAGATTTCGCACAGATTTGTTTCAATACCTTACTGTGACTCTAATGAGCTCCGTGAACAAGACTCATTGATTGTAAAGTTCACAAAGACCAGAAAGTAGCTAGGACGATTTCAGTAATGTACATTTTGTTATTTTTTTTTTACGTTTTTAATTTTCATTACTCATACATGATTACATTGTCAACTGTAATTCACGCCACCTATCCTAAAAATAAAAGAATTTTCGGATATGACATTGTTAAGTTGAGATGCTTTGTCTTTTAGGTTACCCTGCTAATAAATGATGGAGCATCTTAAGACTATTGTGACAAGATTCATGTCCCCTTTATTGATATCTTTCTTATAAGAGGTAAATGGGAGGCCTATTTGCCGTCTCTTCTCCTAAACCCAGCTTTTCTTCTTCTTTGGGGAAAGTAATCCCCGCGAGAAAGAAGTGAAACCTTTTCTTCCCTGTTAAGGGACACTATCAGCGGATATTGCCGGGTATATCGCATGTGGTTCCCTCATCACAAACAACTCCGTTTATATCACTGGGTAATTAAAAGAAGAGAGGGAGAGAGAGAGAGAGAGAAATACTAGGTATATAAATGAACATCAGAAGTTTCGTTCGCTTCGTTGTTATCTTTATTACTTTACATTTGAGGAGATCGTAGACTTTACAGTCGGCCTCTGACGTCGCTTACAAAGAAACAAGTAAAATATGCGCCCAAGTTTCTTCGACGCAGTCGAGTTTTCTGTACAGCTTATAATGCTGTATGAAACTTTCAGCTTAAGCCCATGGAACTTTCAACCACGGCCCGGTGGTGGCCTGTGTTGCTGGCACCTTTAGTGGTGCCAGACGCACGATCATGGTTAACTTTAATCTTAAATAAAATCAAACTACTAAGGCTAGAGGGCTGCTATTTGGTATGTTTGATAATTGGAAGGTGGATGATCAACATACCAATTTTCAGCCCTCTAGCCTCAGTAGTTTTTAAGATCTGAGGGCGGACAGAAAAAGTGTGGACGGACAGATAAACAGCCATCTCAATAGTTTTCTTTTACAGAAAATTAAAACTGGATCAGAACGCACTGATATGGTTTACCAAGTTGAGATCACTGGATAAGAAAAGATAATCAAAAGGATGTCTAGTTCTGAAATGGTGTGGAACAACAGTCACAGCTTACTGGCCTTACAGCCAAGAGGATGGGTTAGGAGGGAAAGGACCCAGCCTTCAAAAAGCGAAGAAATGGAGGATAAGGACAATAATGGTACATCCTACGTAAAGGATGTTCGACTTGAAGCTGACGGCTGTTTTGAAAGATTGAGAAAGTTCTCTTGATGAGGTATTCATTCGGCAAACCTGAGGGGAATGTAGCGGTGACCATTATATTGTCTTTTTAGCCACGAGACTAAGAGAAGACGTCGTATTAGTAAAGAAAGCATTAACGATAAAAGACATGAACTCACGAATATTGAAAAGAAAACATACAAATATTCTCTTCAGAAATTTTCAAGCAAATTGGTTCTATGTGTGACCACTTAGCGAATGAAAAAAAATGTATACAATATTCTTCTTCCAGAATTGTTGCTTGAGGGCAGATTTTAAAAATCCTTCCATATCCGGAAGAGATTTTGATGATAAAAACTTTTACAGTTTTCAGTCATGTTGCATTTGAACCCATTTCGTGGAACTGATATTCTTATTCATTTCAGTCCTGTTATCATCATCAGACATTTTGGAGGAATTTTGGTAGCAGAAATTGAAAAAAGTTGTCCTCAGCTGAAGTCAAATAGCCATGCCAGCCGCGGGTATGCGCTTTGCGGTTTCCTTCGTGCTTTCATAAAGAAACTATTGAGTTCCCTTCGTGCTTTCATAAAGAAACTATTGAGTTCCCTTCGTGCTTTGATAAAGAAACTATTGACTTCCCTTCCTTTGAAGAAATAACAACAGCTGATCAATAAATAACAGCTCATTTTCACTATCAACGGCATTACAGTGATGAGAGTAAACTTACCTTATGATCCATCCAGTCCGGGAAACAATACGTTTTCTCTTGTTTTCGTATCTATCCTCACACATCTCAACCAAATAACTTCAAGCTACCTTGGGGGGATTACACTAAGACGGAAAATGTCTGAGCATTAAAAATTTCGGCTTTGCAATCCAGAAGAATGTTTTCCTCTCCGACATCTCTTGTCTCTCTCTTCCCAAACAGGTGTTAGAGGGAAGTGTGTGCGACTGTGTTTACAAACCAAATAGCCTATACACGCCAACAATACGATCTCCGTGTTTCTTCCGATTCACGATGATCTAAAAGATTCTAAACGAACGGAAACGAGCCTCGTCTTTCTGAACGTAAATACGAATATTAATTTGGTATCGTGAGGAGATTTAAGACCCCACACATCCGACCGCAAGAGGAAATTGAAATACAGAAGGAAAATTAGACGTTTTGACCTCGATATCAGAAAATGACGAAACTGATGTTTTGCCTGAGCTAGGATGAAAAATTTATCCTCTTCAACGACAAGTTATGAATATAATAAAGGAAGTTATATCTTATATAATTCATGGTTATTAGCAGTTGTAATTCCCTGGTACTGAACCTGCTCTCGTCGGTTTTTTTTTTTTTTTTATAAGAAATGGCCTCAATAGGACGGAACTGAACAATACTGACGTGCACCATTCCCTGAATGCGCATACGTAGGTCGTGCATAGGGAACGGAACTGGCAACTCTTCACGTCTTCTGTTTCCAGTAGGATGTACGGGATTTCCTCTTGACTCTAACATACGTGCAGATGGTACTATAAGTTTGTACTGTTATGAAAGTGGAAGACCGTTTGTGAATGTATGTGTACAGCTATCCTAAAGAGCTGAAGTGGTGATAATCTTGCTTGGCAGCTGCACTGTCCGAAATCACGGCATATTCTGATTTGAAGCTGCATAGGGACTAATAATTCATTTCTTATTTTGCCCAACCATAAACCACTGACGACTTTCTTCCAATTATCAATTTTCTTCCCGGTCGATGGCTGAGCAATAACTTTGCCCTGAGGAAGAAATTAATTGGATCATTAACTTTAACTACAAAGCCTGAGAGACTATTGTACAGTCTCCGATATCTACTGAAGAAGGTCTTGACACCAAGAATTTCAGATGTTCTCGTTATGTTTTGCGAAAATCGAAATCCGGAATTTATTTCTCTTGAGTTATTCATTTGAATTTGGGACCTATTGTTAAGTTATCAGTTTTTCAGGTTCACACCATTTATTCGCTACTTCCAGATGTTGTTTATAAATGTTCCCCGATGAAAATTCCCAAGATCTTGTGTCAAATTTCCAAGAACATTTCCCTTCTCCACGAACGAACCGTGGTTGATAACGTCGATTTACTGAAAGTCTTTTTAATCACAATCAAGGAAACATTATACAATACAACCACTCGCTTGTGATCGTTCGTGAAGAAGGAATAATGAAGTCATTTTCAATTACTGTTCTGAATAAAGGACGGCTCTTCCCACTGTTATTAAAGGACGGTTTTTCCCACTGTTATTGGTTCTTCATTGGAGGGGTGGGTAGTGCTCTCGGATAGCACGCTGCTGGCCCAACGTTCGACACTCCGACCGGCCAATGAAGAATTAGAGAAATTTATTTCTGGTAATAGAAATTCATTTCTCGTCATAATGTGGTTCGGATTCCACAATAAGCTGTAGGTCCCGTTGCTAGGTAACCAGTTGGTTCTTAGCCACGTAAAATAAATCTAATCCATCGGGCCAGTCCTGGAGAGCTTTCAATCAGCTCATTGGTCTGGTTAAACTAAGGTATACTTAACTTTCCCACTGTTATTCTTAGTTGCCGACGATGATTCTACACCCATGTTTGATACATGCTCGAAAATATTACGATCATTTTATAAATCTTCTGTTTTGCCTTTAAGCATGCAAAGGGAATTTACGTCAGGCAGACCGTGTTCCTGAAAGTAACGGTTCAGAGAACAAAAGATTTCTCTTAGGATTTTCATGAATGTGTATTGGAAATGATATATATTGATAAGTCAACATTTGATATGTGCTGTTTATACTAGCAACATTATCATTCGAAGAGCAATGGTACGAGTATACAATGCGACAGAAAAGCAGTATATACCGTCAGCACAGGTAAAAGTTTATAAGACTTTTAAAGCGCAGCTCAAAGCAAGTTTTTTATCCAACAGGTGAACAGAACACCACTCACTAATGATTCGAGCTGGAATCATTCCCTTAGGTCATTTTAAGAGGACTGTTAACTTTGTAGTGACAGCCGTATCCAAAAAGCGTGAAGAGTTCGAGAAATTAAGAGGATATTGTGGCTATTTCAATTATATATATATACATATATATATATATATATATATATATATATATATATATATATATATATATATATATATATATATATATATATATATATATATATATATATATATATATATATATATATATATGAATAATATATATATATATATATATATATATATATATATATATATATATATATATATATATATATATATATATATATATATATATATATATATATATATATATATATATATATATGATAGTTTGCTGTGAAGCCATGATATACTTACTGTTGAAAGTGTGGCTGGTAAAACTAATAGTACAGGAGCATTAGGTCCTAAAACATGCCAACTTGGAAAAAATGCAGAAAGCTGATTTTTGTACTGATGGTACTACAATTCTTCCTCAGTTGAATGACATAAAGTTTTACCAAAGTTAACCCTGAGCTTGCTGAGTAATTCAAAATGGCGTGCAAGATGGCTGCCATTAGTACGGAACCCACTTTCTGAACTAATAACGCTAAAAATGGGGAAAAAGTTTTACAAATTAGGTTTTAAGCAGTGGAAAGAACATTTTTCATGTCATTTATTTGATATGTTATCCATTTAGTCATACTTTAATATAAAAAAATTCTTTATTTCCTCAAAATAACGTGGTGTGAGATTTTATGCAATTCAAAATATGATTTGTAGTCGTTACTAACTCCTGTTTTCAATTCTCCTACATATACCATATAACCCCTCCCTTTCCCCAATACACTGTGATACCCATTGCAAGGGGTGGTGAGGAAAAGTGAACTCGTCCTGGACCTGTATAAGCTACTTCCCGTATCTCACTGGTGAGCCGTGCCCCAGACACTTAGTCTACCACACAGATCCTTCGTGATTACACCACATTTCATCAGACAAGGCTGTTCAGGTACTTTTTATTCATCTGGGATCATCTCAAAATCTCTCAAAATATCTCACCTTTGTATTTTATAACATATATATATATATATATATATATATATATATATATATATATATATATATATATATATATATATATATATATATATATATATATATATATATATATATATATATATATATATATATATATATATATATATATATATATATATATATATATATATATATATATATATATATATATATATATATATATATATATATATATATATATATATATATATATATATATATATATATATATATATATATATATATATATATATATATATATATATATATATATATATATATATATATATATATATATATATATATATATATATATATAAACTACATTAGGTAAAGACTAATTGTATTCAGACTTACTTATTGTGCTCTAAATATCCAATCTCTCGGCACCAAAGGCATTGTTTTTCCAAATTATTTGTAATCATGAATGAGAATTATTTTTAAACTACGAATTAAGAACCAGTGATTTAGTTTGACATCAGAAACTTTTCTTTGTTTCAAGGTATGAGTGATGGAAGAAAGATGCCGATGTGTGTTTTCTGCAATGAAGCCATTGACATGGATCAGGGTGCAATGGGTCAAAAGGGATTGGACAAAGTCTTAGCAATCAGCAGTGAAATAAAGGATGGGTTAGACCAGTTGTTAGTAAACAGAGCACTACCAATTCCTATACACAAGAGATGTAGACAGAATTATCTCTTGCCTAAAAATGTCAAGAAAAGGAAGAGAGAATCAGATAACTCTGGTAAAAGATCAGAGTACAAGGCACCAATTCGCAGGTCCCAAACAGACGATTTCGACCTACGAAACCAGTGTGTGTATTGTGGAAAGTGTATTGACTATTCTATGATAAGCAAACAACCTCTTAAGAGACGTGATAAAATACATGAATCGATAACTAAAGACTTTATCCACTCATTACAAGAGAAATGCATAGAACGCTCTGATAAATGGGGCAATGAAGTACATGTGCGTATTCAAAACATTGGAGATACAGTTGCTGCTGAGGTAAAATATCACCATGACTGTCAGGTAAGTTTTCACAAGGGTAGGGAATCTGTGCAAAATCCCACAAAAAGGCCTAAAGGTCGTCCTATAGGGTCAGTTGATGAAGAGAAAAATGTAGGATTTTACAAACTTTGTGAGCTCTTAGATAACAATGATGACCACCAATACACTTTGACAGAATTAGAGGGTCTTTTGAAGGATTGTTCTGGAGATGGTGAAGTGTACACTGTGAGACAACTAAAGTCTAAACTACAAGATAGGTATAAAGATGAAATGATTATTACGTGCGAGCAAGGTAAAGAGACAATTTATACATTTCTGAATGAGAGCAATAATATACTGAGACAACATTACAGTAATACTGGACTAACACCTGAAGAAATTGTCGACATGGCTGGAGTTCTCATAGAAGATGAAATAAGGACAACCATATATGATAAATCCCAGTATCCAAAATTTTTGGAGATGAGCAACTATGAGAAGATGGAAGAACGTGTTTCTCAACTTCTATTAAGGTTACTTAGTCATCTCATCAAGGACAGACGCCGTAGGATTGCAATATCACACAGTATAACATCAGCTGCACGCCCCAGATCATTTCTCTCTCCAATTCTCTTAGGAGTATCAGTGTACTGTAATGCTAAATTCGAGTCTCGTGAATTAGTTGATTTACTTAGCAGTCTAGCATTTGCAGATGATTACCGAGAAGTATTACGCCTCTACAGTGCAATGCTGCCTGCAGGAGAGAAAATGTATGAATGGGTTGACAAATTTGTGAATTTTGTATTTGACAATGCAGACATTGACACTCATACACTGACTGGACTTGGAACATGGCATGTTTTGGGAGGCATCGCAGGTGTAACGCCAGCTGGAGAGATTGTGGAAGAAAACTTGCCTCGTTCAACACAAGTTCAGTCCGTTGTAGATGCTGGTAGATTTGCACAATTGCCCACCAAAAAATACAAAAAACCACAAGTACCAGGTCTCAGAAATGTATTAATCAAACCACTAGAACCTTTCAGTACCAACCATTCCTTCTTGAGATTAGGTATAACCTTATACAATATCTGGCTGGCCAGCTTCCATGTAACACAGACTGCACGGTGCCCATTATGGAGTGGTTTCAATCAAACTCATGAAGCAAATCCACTATGATGTAAGCAGAATAGACATTCTGCCATTCATTAATAACAGTCCAAATCATCCAGACACCCTTTACTCTGCCCTCTGCTATGCCCAGAATGTGTCGGAAAAGTACAGGCTGGGTATTATCCCTGTCACATTTGATCAGCCACTATACCAGAAAGCAGTTGAAATAGTACAAGCATCTGCAGACCTTACCAAAGTTATAGTGAGATTAGGTGGCTGCCATCTTTTAATGTCATATATGGGTGCAATTGGACATATAATGGCAGGAGTGGGCTGTCTGATCTATGGGAGACTGTCTATGGAATCAACACAGTGAAGCACATGCTGACTGGGCATGCTTATGCTCGTGCACTCGAGCACACATGCTGACAGCCTCTTCTCTTGTTGGGAAGATGCTTCATACATCAACATCTTGTAACACACTCAGCTTGGATCATCTTAGAGTTGTCCATGAAAAGCTGCTTGATGGGAAATATGAGGTTGGGACTCTTCAACAGGACTCCTCTGTGGCTCATCTAACAAATGTATTAGATGATCTAGAACATAACCTGACTACAAACTCAAGAACAGGAAAACTGTGGATTGAATATGTCAAGATGATACGTCTAATGCTCTTGTTTCTATGCGCTGAGCGTACTGGTAATTGGGAAATGCATCTATTTTGTGTCAATGCAATGATCCCCATCTTCCATTCTGGTGGACACTAGCATATGCAAAAGTCTGCCCGTCTCTACTACACACAGATGAAAGAGCTCCCCACCATCATGGACAAGGATCAGTATGTTGCATATACAGAATATGGATACTGGACAATACGCCGGAGTGACTGATTCTGGTCTGGGAATTTTACTGACCAGACCATAGAACAAGTTTTAATGCGGATGTTGAAGACTCGTGGAGGTTTATGGCCGTGGCATCACAAGCAGCACTCAGGCAAGGGTGATTCATGTCCTGCCAAAGACTATTCCAATATGCTTATTATATCCTGTGGATGTAAGGGAGGGTGTGCGAAGAGGTGTAAGTGCTGTAAAGCAGGAATGTTTTGCACAACCATGTGTTCATCATGCATAGGTCAAACATGTACAAATTCCTGGCCTGCAGATGGTGATGAGGATGAGAAAATACTATGAAACCTGTGAATATGTGTATATGATTTTTTTGGTTAATTCAATATTTATGATTTGAATTTTTTTATTTGGTTATTAATGGCAAGAACTTGTACATGTTACACTGAATAAAAGAAATCACATTATATATGAGTCTGGTGTATACTACGCTTGATTCAGTAGATATTTTGTGAACTCTTGTATTTTATTTGGATTTTAAATCTCGGAACATGTAAAGTTCTCTTTGAATAGAAGAAACCACATTAAATACGAGATATGTGTCTACTATGGATAAATAACAAAATTGCTTTAATTCAATATTTATAATGTGAAGATTTATATTTTATTTGGATTATAAGGCCAAAACATGTAAACTTTACATTGAATTAGAGAAATCACATTAAGAATGAGTCTTGTGTCTATAATGAACGACAAAAGTATTTTTCTCGGTTTATTTCAATATTTGTGATGTGAAAATTTGCATTTTATTTTGATTTTAAAGGCCAGAAAATGTAAACTTTACATTCAATAAAAGGAATCACATTAAATATAAGTTTTTCGCACCAAAGTTCCTCGTTTAATAAGTACTAAACAATGCTAAAGTAGTATTTTCGAAAATTAGCCGCATCGCAGCCGCCATCTTGGATTTTTCAGCAAGCTCAAGGTTAATTTAGGTAAACTTTATTCCACTGAACTTAGTAAGGTTTCAGATAACTTATGTGAAAAATTCAGCTTTCTGCATTTTTTTTCCATGTTGAACCCTATTGCTACTGTACTATAAGGTATACTTAACTTTCGGTTTCGACAAATAGCTTTTGGAGTAATAGTATAAAATATAATAAATATAATAAATGCTTTTCATTAGAGTATCCCTGTGAATTGAAATACAAACATTGATTTGACGGCCTTAATAATTGATATCTTTATCTGAGTAATTAGCAATTACATGTTTGTCGTTTTACAAAGAAACCCCAAAAAGCAACCGTTCGTAATTCCACATCTGTGAAGTTTATTGAAAGCTTTTTATTATTTTTTTTATTAACCACTGTTTGTTCATTTCTTCATTTATATACAGATAGCTCAGGTAATTATCCTGTGTATATACATGCACACACACACACACACACACACACACACACACACACACACATATATATATATATATATATATATATATATATATATATATATATATATATATATATATATTATAATAAACGAAATTTTCTATTGAACAGAGTTGCCTCCCACCTAATTTACCCCCTTTTTGTTTATTAAGAAGCGCATGGCCGATCGTATTATCAACACCTGATCTGTCCCTTTTGTTTTTGCCTGGAACAGATATTGAGATGACACAGATAACGGAGGCCAGGAAGATATTTTTATGCCACTCCCTTAAGAGGATTAGCCCAACTAATCTTCTTAAACGGCCTTCCTAAAGGCAAATTAAGCTGCCCGAATTGTCTTACACCCGAAGGACCTGGGAAGTGCCCCGCCCCCGAATCGCTGAACACCTGGCCGTGATTCATCCTTACACACGGCCCCTACCCCTGGCCGCGTGCCTTATAAGGAGCAGTATCAAAAAGGTGACAATAATCGAAGCATCCGAATCTGATGGTCGCTGAATGAATGATCGTATGTAGAGTTTATATATTTCCTTTTGTTGAAGTTAAGGCGATCTTCACTTTTTCCTGTCAGTGTATAAAAATATCCTTTTTACACGTGAAATTATGATAACGATGGGCGACAGCAAACAAGCGTGCACGATAATTTCCTCGTTGGTCCTGCCTTGGAAAAGTATTTATTTTTCCTTGACTCACGAAGCATTTTAATGATGATTACGCCGTCTTCTCGTGAATAGCGCCGCTTAAGTTGACCTATAAACATTGAGCTTCTTCATCCTCTGTCATGGACTATGATCAGCCTATAACTCTGGATTTGTTTGTTGTTTCCTATTTTGATCGAGCAATAGAAACGACTGCTAGCCACGCACAAAATGAAAGAAGAAGAAGAAGAAGAAGAATTGTTTAAGAAGAAGAAGAAGAAGAATTTTTGTTAAAGAAGAAGAAAGAAGAAGAAGGGGGATTATTGCTTATCGTGTCACTGGTCGGTAAATCTAAAAGAAACCCGTAAAAAAAAGTAACTTACATAAGAACTTAAGGAAGTAACGTGAATGAAAACGCAGAAGAGACAGACTTTACAGCGTTTGTAAGAGGTCTCTTAAAAGTGTTGCAGAGCGATCTTGGAAATAATGTCGAATATCAGGGTGATATGATTCTTGTATCCAACAGGGAGAAACCACGACACAATTTATGCCTCTGCTGTCGTCTTATTTATGACGAGGACGCTAAATCCGAATTGCTTTATGGCGACCATCTTACGTGCGGCGAAATCCCCGGTGTTTGCAAAGGCTGTCATGTCACGGGAAGATATTCGTGTTGGAGAAGACAGCAACACTTGGAAGGAAAGGCGCTGTATATTTTCTTAAAAAAAAAAAAAAAAACTTAGTCACGGCAGTGGAAGTGAGGTTTTGTTATTTTCGCATCTCTGTTAGTAAAGTAACAAATTATTCGATGTTAAGGTATTTTATTTTGAAACTTTTATAGGTAATGTTTATACACAAGATTTTTTCAATTTAACATTTGTTATGCAAAGTGAAGAATTAGTGCTCTTTCAACAAGCATTACATAGTGGCTGGTGTAATCTGTTACAAACACTTTCTGCTTATACGTCAAAAACGCTCGGGGTTTCACTGTGAAAATGGGAGAAAATTCTTATACTGAATTTTGAAAATCAGGCAGATTATTTTGAAAATGTCATCAATTTGAAATAGGGCCTGTGATAAATAAAACATTTTCTAGGAAAGTAGATTACTTGTTCAGTTACATTTATCCTACGTTTGTCCCTATCTTTTATCACTTTTAATTTAGATGCTTAAGAGAAGGGGATTACTGCAAAATAAAGATATCCAAAAACGAAGAAGAAATACAAGGATTTAAAGATGGATCTGGGAGAAAATCCCACAACTGCGCAAAACCAAGAAGTAACGAAGCAATAGTTAGAGATGCTGGACAGCTAGACTAAAGAAATGATTGGGAATGTAGGTAAAGTAAATTGACAAGAAAGTGGGTGACATTAACATTGCCTTCTTTCAGAAACTGGAACCGCTTACCTGAATGAATTATGTAACCTGATCGTTTGTTTACTATCAAGTATATAATTGAAAGTCACATCAAGTATCTTCTTATGAAAATTTAAATGCATTTTTGACATACGTTTACATTTCTCTCTTATACAATACAGGCAATAATTGCTTTATTGTTATATATATATATATATATATATATATATATATATATATATATATATATATATATATATATATATATATATATATATATATATACATATACATACATATATATATATATATATATATATATATATATATATATATATATATATATATATATATATATATATATAATGTGTGTGTGTTGTGTTTGACGTTGTAATTATTTTTTCACGTAATTATTATGTATGTTACTGTAACTGACGATTAATTGATAGGTTAAATTTCAGCCCTCAAAGTGGTATGACTTTGTATACAGTACGCTTTGATTTACAGGCACACAGCAATGCCAAACATGTCAGAACCCCATTTTTCTCCTGTTGGGAAGTCGGCATTGACGATTTCTGCCCAGCCATATTTTCATAAAATGCTTTCCCACCTGCAAACGTAGGTGACACTTAATCTCCATTTCACTTGATATATATGAATGTTGCTTTAACTGATTAATGAAAATGCGATATTCAATTTCAGCTCTCAGGCAGATTTTGACCTAAGTCTTCTAGGATGTTTGGTTGTAATGGCACGCCATTACCCACCACATTATGGCTGATAACCTTTTTCTCCCTCTCTGAGGTCAGTACTATTTATGTGCACACTGGCGTGGAAAGTCCTCTCGCATGCCAGGACAGATGGCTTAATAAGTAACTTCGCTGTACAGTCGGAAAATGACAGATTTCGATGGAATATTTTTTTAGAGAAACAATTGATTAGCATTAATTCTCCTTGATCTCAAACAGAATATGAATTTCTCTTTAGCCGTTGATTTTGGAGCAATCATCTTAAAATGAATGTTCATTTTTTTGCATCCACAAAAAAACAGTATAGCCTTTAGATGATTATGGAGTTAGTAAGTAGAATTTGATTCCCCACTTTTTAAAAAAAAAAAAAAAAAAAAAAAAAAAAACGCTGCAATGGTAATGAAGAAGCCTTTCTAATATAAATGACCATGACTAGAATTTCCCTGTTTGGGAATGAGATAAATGATGATGAATATTTTATCTAGAGTCCTCAAGGTTATATTCTTATTGATGCACTGAATAATGCTTGCTGAACAAAACATAGTTCTTCTTTTTTTCTAACATCTGTTATATTAAAATTCCCTGATATTTTCTAGTGAACAGTTACTGGATCATTTTGAAAGCTCAAACATTTTTGCGTTAAAGCTCTCTGCCGGTGCGTGTCTGTCTATCTTTCTCAGGCACGATGTTGCCATTAACCTATTTTTATTACTACAGGTCTTCAATGACGTCTAATAGATAACAAACTGATGTGCCACCTTCCAACATTTGCAGGCATACGATCCAAGACCTGAAGCAAAACAACGCGTCCACAGTGAACCAATATTCGATAGTCCAATTTTTGTTTACAAGATACCGAGTAATGTGCAGATATACTTCGATTACATGTTACTTACTACGTGCAGATATAAATAGGGAGTTATAGCGCATCCACGATCAGTAACAACAGACCTGGATTACGAAAACAAGAGCAAGAAGATTTTAGCAACATTTATAATAGCAAAGTTCTCGTAATGCTGCCTCTCTCAGAGCCCCTTCAGCGATGAACGACCGAAAGAGCCGAGTCCTTGGCTTGGCCGTCTAAATTTCAAAACTCAGTTCAGGCTTTTGACAGGCAAATAAACTGTAAACAACTTGATTTTTGAAAGTAACTTATTGCTTGTCTGATATGGATGTAACTAAGAAATCTAATATGTAGAGTAATAGTGTTATCAGTAAATAATTTATATGTATTTTACTAGAATTCAAATTATTTATTTACAAGACCAGTATCTCATCATGTATATAAATATTCCATGATAAGTAGTAAAGGACCTTACACCTTCAATGGTCTGAAAACTACGCGATAATTGACCAAATCTTTTTCGCATTCAGCACGTAAAATGATCAGCAAGGAGTCGAATAGTATAATATTCCTTTGTGAATAAATTCTTCTTCTATATATATAAAAATGGGCGTATGTGTGTGTCTGTGTCTGTATATTCCAGCATAGCTTTGAAATACATTTAGCAATTTCAACCAAACTTGGTATACATATGGCTTACTATCTAGAAAAAGAATACTGTGGGGATAAGACATCACTAAGCACCAATGGGTGCCAAAGGGGTGGGGGTGGGAAGGGCTTCTTTTGAGACAGGGCTGGTTCTGCCTACAGACTTAGTAACTAAATAAACTCTACGGGTTTATCATACCTCATTTCGGTATACATGCGACTTACTATCTGGAAAAAAATACTGTGGGGATAAGACATCACTGGCACCAAAGGGGGTCGGGGTGGGAAGGGGGTGACATGTAAAAATAACCGAAAACGGCAGATATTAGCGTCTAATCCATAGTTTTCGAGGTCACTGAAATGAATAGTGACACTTCCGATGCCCTTTAAGTCCAAGTTCATCCCTGATAGGAAGGGGGAAGATGAGAAGTGGTGAAAAATAGTGTCAAAAATGGAGGGTGAGAAGGGGTGAAATATAAAATAGCAAAAATGCTGGCCAATGTGATTGAAGCAACTATCTTAACAGGAATAAGAAAGAGTGAGAGAGGCAGAGGGTGAGAGCAGGAATAAGAAAAAGTGAGAGAGGGAAGGGGTGAGAGGGAGAGGTTCGTTGAGAGTGAGTAGAGGGGTGCTAGGGGAGGAGAAAGAGAGAGAGAGAGAGAGAGAGAGAGAGTTAGAGAGAGAGAGAGAGGGGGAAGGAAGTGAGGAGAAAGTAGAGGGGTGTTAAGAGGAGAGAGAGAGAGAGAGAGAGGGGGGGGAAGTGAGGGTGAAAGTAGAGGGGGTGTTAAGAAGGAGAGAGAGAGAGAGAGAGAGAGAGTAGAGGGGTGTTAGGGAGAGAGAGGGAGGGAGAGAGAGAGATAGAGTTAGAGGTGT
>NC_089783.1:770267-810267 GCF_040412425.1 Macrobrachium rosenbergii | reverse complement strand
TATATATATATATATATATATATATATATATATATATATATATATATATATAAATATATATATATATATATATATATACTGTGTGTGTGTGTGTTTTGTGATTTGTGTGTTATATATATATATATATATATATATATATATATATATATATATATATATATATATATATATATATATATATATATATATATATATATATATATATGTTTATGATTGATTTTTTTTTCTTGGTTTATGTTTGGCACCACATATGAATGACTCCCGTCTCTGTCTGTTGACTTTCACTTGATAGTAACTGCAGGGGACTTTAGTTTGAGTTGAAATTGTCTATTGATACTTTCTAGTTTTTCAGGAGGGGGTAAGAATTCACCGGGCAATATTTTTCATAAGTTTTATTCTAACACTAAACTATTTCACACGGCCAGCCACACTGGACTTAGAAATTTCTTGATGTTAGAGAGGAGCGAGTGACACAATCCTACCCAATTTGGTTTTCAAGTAACTCTGGCTAAAAAATTGATCAGAATGAACTCTGGACCTATGTTGAGTAAACTCCGCCTCCTTGATGGGACGTCTACTTTACTCCCTAATGGTTCAATCTTAACTCCCACTTTTGTGGGACAAATCAGGTCAATTTTGCTGACCTTTTCGCTTCATAACCTATCCTCTAACTCCTCCTTCCTTTCCCACATCTTGGAGGTTTGTTATGGTTAGTCTTCAATTAATTGGTCTCATGGCTCATCATTTTAAATTACAAACATCGTCTCTCTCTCTCTCTCTCTCTTTCATAATCCCGATCAGTGAATCTCATACTTATTCACTGCATAACATCACTCGGTCACCTACCTGCATTGACTGCAATGCAAGTAGATAACCAACTCAACTTGACTATAGTCAATTATTTCAATGTCAATAATTTCTATTAATAAGCAACAAATGCAAGAAATATTATAATACATCATAGTGCTAACACAAACGATATAAGTATGAATTTGAATATCAAATACTCAAACTAAATGCAGAAAATTATGGCAAAGTAAATATATCAAATGCCTATTACTCTCTGGTTATCAATTGTAAAATAAAAAAATCAATCATCAAATGTTCAAGTGGCAAGTCAATGGTAAATGCTATTACTCTCTAGGAAGGATTCTGTCCATCATGTCCTTGATTATGGTGCTTATTCAATATCAATTTCTGACAATTATAAAAGAAATGAAAGCAAACAGTATCAAAAGAATGACATTTATGAATGACATGATAGGAGAAATCTCGGTCTTATATGTATGAAAGAAAGTATGAACCTCTTCTATCTTTGTGAATGTCTCCAATTCCAGTTCTGAAAGTTGAAATTCATTAATAACTGCAAACTGATGTACACTTTTACTGAGATTCAAACTGTATGTCGTGAAAACTGTAGGTTTGTAATACAAATTATGTAAAATAACCAATTCACAAGCAGATGAAAACGAGTGTACATTAATGAAAACTACTTCTGTTTTGTTTGACTTACAGTCAATCTTAGCATTCAATCTGTTTGCTGAGAACACAAAAAATTTCATCATCAATGATTTGAGCCTTGAAAGTTTCTGTAAACGGTATATATTTACAATAGTTCTTACCATTCTTGTTGTTTACAAGATCATCTAGGCAATGAAGAGCGCTCAATGGTTCATAGAAATTCACAATGTTACAAACATATACACCATCATTAAGCATGACACATTCCCTGAACTCATGTTCGGGAATTTCAGTCACTAGGAAAGAATCATGCTGCAAGGCAAAGTGTCGAACTGTTCCTTCTAGTACAATGGACTTATTATCTACTACCATTGGGAATGGATAGACTGACATCAATGAGTTGACGTCTGGATTGTTGAAAGGGATCACTAGTATGATTTGATTGGCTACCACTTTCACTGTGATCAGGCCATAATAGTCCACTATATTTTCTACTAGTGGCTTCAAGTGATTGTTCACAACACATTTCTGAATAATGGCTTCAATTTCACTAAGGGTTATCAGAAAAGGCGACAGCAGGTTTTTACCTGCCATCATGATTGCATTGAGTAATTCCTTGTATTCCAGAAGGAAATTACTTGTTTCTATGAGCAGTTGCTCCATCATTTCTGTTTGATGGATTCTAGCAATTTCTGATGAAACATTATGGAGGGCACTATTCACAAATTCTTTCAGCACTGTGATCATTTTCTGATTTTGATTGACATTTCCTATTACTTTATTATAGACAGTGCCCTGCTCAGAAGCCCAATTTTCAAGTCGAGCCACTCTTTCCTTTAGCCTTTCAACATTACCATCGGTCGCCACTCCAAAGAGATTGTGTAAAGCGACACCTATAAAGGGTATGAGTGATCGCTTTACTACTTTCCTTGGCATAACACTATCGATGTCCCTTTTCAACTTGGAGAGCATGTCGTACAAATTTCTATCTTGGACACTTTGTAATCCTGCCTGTATCTGATTGCTCAGCTGGACTAACTGCTCTCTCTGATCGATAATGGAGTCCGTCTGGATCTTAACAATGGCTAGGTCCTGTATCATCTTAACCTTGCCATGCTCCTTGATGATGGCTCCCTTCCTTAGTTGTACGAGTGAGTTCACAATTTGACTCACTGCCAACCACCATACAATCCATTTGCTGAAATAATGTTATTAAGCAGTAAAAATCTTATCAACTACATTTGTTTACCATTGCACTTGCCATTACCTTCTTCTCAAATTATACCTTGGGGTCATTGAAGATTCTATTTTATTATCTATCTTATCTTTATTGGACAAATCTTTCAACTGGGTAGACGACCAAGGTTCTGAATGAACTACTTTAATGTGGTTCCAATGTACAATGGATTCTTTCAAGGTAATTTCATGCATTAACTTGAATTTATTCAACTTCAAAACTTCTAAAACTCTATATGGACCTCGAAATTTTGGTGATACTTTAATATTAGGTCCTTCAAGAACATGATTGAGTACATAAACTTGTTGTCCTACCTTTAACGAGGGTATGGTGGATCTGTTATTGTAATACTTACTAGATTTTTATGTAACTCCTTTAATCTAGCCTGGTGACTTTAACGGTCTCGCACGTACGTCTTGTCTTCCAAGCAATATAGTCCTCGTAGTTGTACGTACGTCTGGGTGGTGTGGCATCATCCAAAAGTGAATTTGGCATTCTCTTTTGGTAGCCATACAATAGGAAATGAGGAGTTTCTCCTATTGATTCATTTACTGTGTTGTTTAGAGTAAATTGTATGTCTTCGAGAGTCAAGTCCCAGTCTTCAGTGCTAGGGGTTACCAATGTTTTCAGAACATCCTTTATCTTGCGATTTGTTCTTTCTAATGCTCCATTTGAGCATTTATATGCTGTTATTTGACATTTCTTGTATTTCATAAAGTCACACAAATTCGTTAGAATGTCACTAGTAAATTCAGCAGCATTGTCTGAGAGCAAAACTTGAGGACATGAATGTCTGGTTATAATTTAGACTTGAAGGCTTCTGCCACTGTTGATGCTTCTGTTTCTAGTTGGAACAATTTCTACGTATCTGGTCAAATAGTCAATGAAAACTAAAATCTGTTTATTTCCTCTGATGGTGTTCGAATGGACCTAAGAAATCCATTGTGACTACTTGAAAAGGATCAATTTGAAGGATACATTTCAGAGGAGCCTTGACGTTGACATTCCCTTATGTATATTACATAGGTACAATTCTGAACAAATCGAGTAGCATCTTTCACTACATCGAGGCCAAAATAGTTTCCTAGTGATTGTTCTATTATGTTTTCTTAATTCCAGGATGTCCTGATAACTTGTATGAATGGGTTAGTTCTAAAACGTCTTGTATTAGTGTATTAGGAATGTACAAAACGTGAACAAGACGGTTCGTCTGAAGTCTTGTACAATAAATCCATCTATCAATTGAAACTCTGAATTTTTTCACCTTGCAAGAGGTTACCAATTACTTCTTTTTATTCTAGAATCCTTTTGTTGTTCTTGACGAACTTTGTCTAAATCTAAGTCTGTGATTTGACAACCGAAGGTTGAAATTATAGAGTGGTAATTTGTTTCTCGTTCTCTTCTTGTGATCTAGATAAGGCGTCAGCTACTTTGTTATATCTACCAGGTATGTATCTAAACCTGGGGCAAATTCTAATACGCTAACGAACCATCTATTGAACTTCATATTATTGGTAAAGCCCTTTTTCTTGAAAAAGATCACAAATGGGTTCTTATGATCTGTAAGAACATTAATTTATGTCCCAGCAAAATGTGTCTAAATTTCTGTAAACTCAGACTAATGCCAAACATTCCTTTCTGTTGTAATTGTAATTTCTTCAGCTGCATTCAAAACTCTACTGGCATAGTATACAGTCCTCATCCTTGTTTTATCCTTTGCATCAAGACGGCACCTAGTCCTGTACTTGGAAGCATCACAGGCTAAGTAGAATTCCTTCTCAAGTCTGATAACCAGATAGGATCTGTTATCAACATATCCTTTAAGTGTTTTGAACGCTGCTTCCTGTTCATCTTTCCACCATAGCTAGCATCTTTCCTAGTTAACTCAGTTAGCAGTTTTGCTATGGTAGCAAAACCCTTTATGAAAGGTCGATAATACCCTACCATACTCTAGGAATCTTCTTAGTGCCTTTCAAATTTCTTGGGGCTGGGATAGTCTACAATAGCCTTAATCTTTCCTTCTTGCATTTTCAAACCATGTTCACTGATAACATGTCCTAGCTCCTAGGAGATTTCTTCAGAAACTGACATTTAATTTTTACCTTTAAACCGGCCTTTCTGAGCCTATCTAATACTAATTCTATTGTCTTGAAATGACTCTCTACATCCTTACTAGCAATTATTACATCATCAAGATAAACCGATACGCTTCAACGACTTCCAAGATTTGCAGCATTAAACGACAAACAAGTAAAGGAGCTGAAGTAAGACCAAACGGCATTACCTCAAATTGCAAATGTTCTTGGCGAGTACTGAATGCCGTGAGATGCTTGGATTCTTCATCGAGAGGAACTTGCCAATATCCACTCAGTAAATCGAGCTAGAAAAACCTTGCACCTCCTAATTGAGCTAACATGTCATTAATGACTGGCATTGGCATTCGATCAGGGACGGTGTGGGAATTCAATTTACGGTAATCAATTACCATCCTCCAAGTACCGTCTTTCTTTGGAACTAGCAGTAAAGGTGAATTATAAGGTGACTTAGAAGGTATTACAACTCCATCTTCCTTCATCTCTTCAACCATCTCGTCTACAATGGGTCTTTGACTTATTGGAAGTTTGTAGTTAGGTGTTATAAAAGGTCTAGCACCATCTTCTATGACTATTTTGTGCTGCAGGACATCTGTCCCTCCCTAACTTATCTCTGTTACTGCTACAACACTCCTATATTTCTCTAATATCTGTATTAACCTGTCCCTACAATGAGGAAAATCTGTATTATTTACTTCCCTTCTAATTTAACTCCTTGTGTCAGCTACAGAGACAAATGCTTTTTCACTTAGGGTTAGTAAAGGGTTAGTAATCGAAGAATTCTTTACAGAATTCTGTTTACATGCAATTCTAGTCTCTTGTCAGAATAATTATACACATAAGTCGTACAATTTCCACCATTAAGTCTTACTAGGGAATTGTCCATTTTCACAAAGTCTGGTAAGTCTTCATTAACTAATAACACATCTGTATCACCTAGGTTTTTATCTGTTACAATTCTAAGACAAACCTTTGTCAGACCTTGTGGATGCAGTATAACGCTATTGTTTAATTTGAGTTTTACAAGATTTTCATCATCGGCAGTACTAATTCAAGCAGATTTCTTCTGTACTTGGTGCATCGGCAGTGTAACAGACATCAGTATCATCTGAACTTTCATCTTGTGGTATCACAGAACCTATCTCTGTCATTTTTAGGTTGCCTAACAGCAACACCTCATTGAGATACTTCTTCCGTATCTTCTCTATTAAGACTACAATCTATCAGCTGTCAGATCAGGTTGGGAAAAGAACTAAGTTCTTCGGAGGTATCTACTTGTCGTGCACTTGGAGTTATCAGGTTCATAATTGCTATCTGAGAATTCCTCCTGAGTGGCTTCTAGGCTTTAAAAGTAGTTTGGTTCATCTTCTATTTCTTCTATCATTGAATTTCTACTCACTGTCCTACCCGGGTTAGCATTAAATTCTATTTCTATCTGTTGGATGTCTACTTTTCAGATGAGGTACTGTCTCAGGTAAAGTGATCAAGTTTATCTGAAACTGTTCCTCTTCTTCAAGAGAGCAACATTTCCTCTATCAATTTCTCATAGTTACTCTTCCATTGCTACAATCTAGTAATTCCACACTTTTCATAGCCTGAAGGAAATAGAGCTTGAGCTGGTAACATTTCTCTTCCAACACCACAAACTCTTCCCTGTATTTCTCTTATTTAGAATTTCTATCTCTAAATTGGATATTTGCCTATAGCCCTTATTTGCTTTCCAGCGATCCTTTATGGTCCTATAGATTCTCTCATTTGGGAAAGCTCACAACTCATATGTTTTGTTAAAGTGCCTTTATGATATTTCAGTACTGCCTGTATCCAATAATAAGGAACTCAGCACACCTTCTAAGTGTACTTGTATGATAGGCAACTCTCCTGACACGTATTAAAATTCCTTTACAGAAAACACTATTTCATTACTATAATGTCTGCTGTATTTACATCCTCATTCACTGTCACTATTTCTCCTGTGAGATGGACCTTCGCTGCACTCTTCTGTGATTGTCACTGAGAATCCTCTGATTTGGGTTACTGGGGAGGTATTCTGATTATTAGCTGAGTACTTTGGTTATTTCCGAGACCCCTGAGAATTTCCCCTGTTTGTTGTACTAACAGTTTTGGATCAAATGTCCTGTCTTATTGCAATTCGAACACCATTTGTTTCTTTCTACAATTCTGTAAGGTATGGTTGTTATAATCCACAATTTCCACAACTTTGTTTTTGCCTATTGAACTGTGGCCTATTATTCCCGAATTTTGGCCTTGACTAGCTCTCTGTCCAGAGTCCTGTTATTTCCACTGTTATCGCATTAGTTCCAGTGGTATTCCCATTGTTACTCTATTTGGCGGCCTACCTTGATTGTTTTTATTTGATTGATTAAATCTCCTATTGTTGTTCTAATTCATTTATCAAACGAATTTTTATTTCCCTGATACCTAGACCTAGCTTGCCCTGATTGGTTTTCCTTTATTGGACTGATTGCTATTATTTCTGCTTCACTAGCCACGGTTCCCGTAAAATCTGCACTACTACTTGATGAATTCTGTTTTACTTTCTATGTACATCAAGGCTTGCACAATTCCATCATTTGGCTTCTATCACAGTACTTCTTAAGGCTACTTCTCTTCCTACCCAAAGCATCGTAGATTGGTCCTAATGACATATCTAAGTACCTTGGATATACTAGCTAAATCTGTTTCATCATCATCAAATTCATCCTGCCTTCCAACAACAATTCCTACAGCTTTCATATCTGTCGTCACTCTATCTATAGCTTCTTCACTCTAGTGGCTAAAACTAAGTGATTAATTTCATATTTCTTTGATGATGAAAGTTCCTATGTTATACCATGGATCTTTCTGTGCTTCTCTGGTTACAAAATTGTAAGCACTGCTTCTTTAAATTCGTTAAAATGAGAGTAATATTCCAAAAAAGTACTGAATGCAGAACTGTATGCATCACCACGTTCCATACTAACATACAAGAGTGCTTCATCTATTTTCTTCTCTCATCTGTGATACCAGCAGCTGAAATTCTGCTTTCTAAATTGCTATCCATCGATTTACAACATATTCTTCTAATTCCTTTTATCTACATTACTTGGGCTCACTCGTTCCACAAAATCTAGTGGCTTGGGTTATTACGGTGCTTGCGCCATGTTGGGATTTCTAGTACAATGGAAGTTATTGGGTTAGTGGTTACAACTGAAGGGTTAGGCGCACTCGGTAAATCCATGGGGGACCTTTGACTACGAGAAACGTCTTGGCCTAGTATTACTAGGATCAATTGGTCTAGGAAAGTCGTTCAGGCATAGGTCTTAGGTTATATGGAGTCTGGTCTTCGCTTGTCTGTTGCAGTCGGGCGATAACTTCTGTCCAAAGTGTTATTCATATTAATTCATAAAATATCTAATGATTCCAAGAATGAAAAGGTAAAAATTAATTTGAGAATCAGGTACTTACTTCAATTGCATGTTTGCTGAGTTGACTGTGGTCCTCTATACAAAAAAAAATTCAAATTTTTCCTAACTCATTCCTTCATAGGACTCTCTCACAATCTGAAAGTCTGGATATTAGTATTTATGTACACAATTGTTTGGGTTCCACTGCAAAATGCTGTTAAGTGTTTAACAATAAAATTTATTATGATAGAATTATTTAAACAGAACTGTCTCTATCACCAAGTGAACGAAAATTTCTATTTCGTAAAAAAATTACTAAACATGAAAGAAAAATTATTTCCTTCTGTACAACAAATAAGGAAAAATTCTTCAGAATATTATTATTCAAAAGAAAATAATTTACTTAAATCATTGATGTAAAATTACTTGCGCACTGCAGGAAAAAATAATTATATAAAAATTCCACGCACACAAAAAAATTTCTATTATTCACAAAAAAAAAATTTTCTTGATAATTCCCCGATACTAGGAATGAATGTTTACTATTCAATTAGCTTCGTGTCGCCTTGCACTTGAAGATCGCGCTGATTGCACTTGAGCGCAATTTGTCGTTAGCATCCAGCGATAATTCGGCACAGCTCGGCCGACTTCCAGTCCGTACTTGCTGAATTTGGCGAAGAAAAAATTTGGAATCCTTCCAAATTGTTGATTGAAGACGTTACTTCCTTTCTCCGGAGGCGGTTATCAACGCGTTGACTTCTAAACTTTATCGCCGTTCCGAATTCTTCACTATCTTTCGTCGCCGTCTTCCGCTCTCATCTGTCGCCGTCGTCGTCACTGCTCTGTTACCGCTACTTTTCGCTAAGTTCCTTTAGCGACCAAAATTTGGAATTTCGTGTATTTAAAACCGTACACGATAGAAAAGTTCACTGAACTGACGTAGATATAAGCGACTTTCATACGTCCAACACAGTTTGTTTTGGTCTTCTCCGCTTCTGCGATCGGCGTAGTATAGCGCGAGTTGCTGATTCTTTCTTTCGTAAATTTCCTGTTTTTCTTTATAAAAATCACCGCTGTTCTATGCCGTGATTATTACTATTGTTCTTATTATGTTCATATATAATTATTAAACTGAATTTCTGGTTGATCTTATGAATGTTCGGAATAAATCAGGCAGAGATTTACCGCTGTCAATTTTTCATTCCGATCGACGCAAAAAGATTCACTGCTTCTGGAATATTTCGTTCTGGGCTTCTGCTTCCCTTTCTGCCAAGAGTGTTGATGTTGTATTGCGTTTTCTAGTTGAAGACCGCTCGAGATTATTTGCGCTGTTAAATTGAGAGGTTAGTTTCAGCGCCGTCACTGCTCACTCAAATTTCTAGGCTGTGAATTTTTAATGTTTTTCAAATGTGCGCTGGGCGAAACTCCCGAAACTACCATTTATATGTTATGGGGTTTAGTGTTTTCTTTGTATTTGCGTTGCACTACATATGAACGACCGTGTCTGTAGACTTCAATTTGATAGTAACGCAGGACTCGGTAAGTTAGGTTGAAATTGTCTATTAATATTTTTTCACTTTTCCCGGAGGGGGTAAGCACTGCCGGGCACGGTTTTTCATAAGTTTTATTCTAACTCTACTATATCACACGGCCAAAATACCCTGGACTTAGAAATTTTGATGTTAAGAGAGGAGCGAGTGATACAATCCTACCCAATTTGGTTTTCAAGTAACTTGGCTAAAAATTGATCAGAATGAACTTGACCTATGTTGAATAAAAACTCCGCCTCCTTGAGGACGTCTACTTTACTCTTAATGGTTCAATCTAACCTCTAATTTTTTTGCAAGCAAGGACAATCAGGTCGACTTTGCTGACCTTTTTCACTTCTTAGTCTATCCTCTAACTCCTCCTTCCTTTCCCACTCTTGGAGGTTTGTTGCGGTTAGTCTTCAATTTTACTTGGTCCCATGACTCATCATTTTAAACTATCAACATCGTGTTCTCTCTCTCTCTCTCTCTCTTCATAATCCCATCAGTGAATTTACATTATTCACTGCATAACATATATATATATATATATATATATATATATATATATATATATATATATATATATATATATATATATATATATATATATATATATATATATATATATATATATACACACTACTACTCACTACTTTCTACTACTAGACATTAAGAAATGCTATCCGTGTCTTTACTCTTTCTGTGTAGTGGGAATTTTAGTTTCTTTTGTGGTTGTAAGGGTGAGCAGATCCACAGAGGCAAACTTGAAACTTTCTGCCACATGACCGTGGTCTGTTTTATTTAAAAATGACATTTCTGTCTTCGAAACTGCTGAAAATTAGTTAAGGTAAAATCAAGGAAAATAATATTTAGAATAATCTGAGCAATATGATATGAGTTCACTCAACTTCACCTTCCGTATTAATAATACCAGGAAGTCTGTTCTGGTGTTTTTAAGAATCCCATCTGATTTGTTTCATTTTATCTTCCGTACATTCATAGAACATAGTCTAAGGAGATCGCTCAGCGGCTAAGTAATGCCTAGCCTTCACAAGATCCGTGATTAAATCCCAACCCACCCGTACCAATTGATCTCGTTGCGTAAGTGACTAATTGCGTCAGCTGGAGAGGCGAGAGAAAGGGCAGGGACTAGCAACCTCATCCAGAAAGACTTAATGAGAGCCAAAGGGTTAACCCTTCTGGCGTCACCTTCTAAAGGGGGAAAAAAGCAAATCAAAATAATAATTTTGGTATACTTATCGCTCGCTTTTGTTTGTCTTTTAACCTTCCTTCGTTAGGTTGTTTCCCAATATGAGAAGCGAGTGGCTAATAAAACCTTTTAAACGTAAAAGTGTTTAGGTGAAGAAAGAAAAAATCATATTCAGCCAGGTTTAAATTAAAATAGAACATAGAGGCTATCATGTAAGAGCGAGAGTCCTCCGGTCTCTGCGATTGTTTTCGGCGAAATTACGGAGTTACCGAGTTACGATATTCATCAATTTTATTTTAACCTTTGAGCACAAAACCTATTGAATTGCAAGTATAATGTGTTTGGTGCCAGAGGAATTCTCTATTTTTAGAACCTATATCGATAATATTGTATGTTTTGTTTCGGAGGAAAGCTTATAAAAGCTTAATAAAAAAATAAAATAAAAGACAGCCTGACATTGGCTATACATTGCAATGAAAACACTTCAGTCGATTTACATATTTTTACGCACTGAAAACTCAGTAATAAAAAAAGCTGGAAACAGTGTTTCATCCAATATCGTTTGTATTTATACTTTTTAAATGCGCGGAGAAACCTTGAAAGAAATACCTTACAGTTGTGCATACCCATCGTCAAAATTGTTAACTTCTTCTTTTATGCGACATTTGTGTTAATAGCTTCTGGTATATGAAGCTGCACTGTTTATGATTTTCATAATCAAGTATTTGATAATTCAGGCATATGCTTAATTACTATAAATGTTATGGGAAATGTTTTCCCTATCACATTAAAGCAATATCTCATAGAGTTTTCACAGCAAACTATTACATCTGAATTTCGGCTTCCTTTATCTTCATCTTTGAGTCAGTCATTACAAACAGTTCTAGGCAACATATGCAACATCTCTTCTGGGAAACAGAGGTTTTCTACCCCTACGAACTGTGCCAAAAACCATATTATCAGAATCTGAAACCTGTATATTATTTAATATATGTGATACATTAGTATTCAAATAGACTTAAGGTAGTTTTAGCTGACGAGTTTTGAAGAATATATACGCTGAAGTCTGATTCTAGTGCCTGAGATAAATATATCTTAATTCTGTTAGTGTTTTATTTGTGTCAACATATTGACAATGTAATTTTTTTAGGTAGTTTTTGGATTATTATTCTGTTTAGTTGAGCGATGAACTGTATTGGTATTTAGCAGCCTTGTAACAAAAATTTTTAGTGTCGAAGCTAACAGTCAAGGAACTATGATAAAATCCGCAATTGTTTGTTCACGTTGCAAATAGTTTGTCTGAACTGGTATAGAGGGTGATTTTTGTCCTTAATTCTGGGTATACGCAGTGCATAGCGGTACTAGTCCAGGCTTAAGAATTCATTTCATTTTTTCTTTTTATGATTCGTGTCAAAGGACAACTGTTACGCCTTCACTGGTAGCGCCATTTTCCCGATTTCGTTTATTTACATAACTTATCTTTCAGTCAGCTCCAATTTCTGAAGGAGTATAGTTACTAACCCGACAAATACTCAGTCTAGAATAAAATCTTTCTGAAAGAGGATAAACAGCAGGCACACTAAAGTTAATGACATCGAATGACAAACTCCAAGAAAAGGCAAGATGCAATCGCATGTCTAAAGAAAACTGAGAAGTATTGATCATGTGCATTTGGAATCGTATGCGATAAAACGGGCCTGATAAAGTGTTCTAAGAAGAAAGAAAGAAGAAAAAATTGTGATAGGAGAGAATATGAAGCGACTGTCAAGTAGCAACGCCGCGTCCATTATCACACTGCTCTCTTACTTTCAGTGCTGCTTTATGTATGTATGTAATTTAATTTTACCCTTCACTCTTTCGGCAAAATTCTTAATTTTTTCCTCATGGTATTACTTCTCCATATTTACTGGTTTTACCCGTCTTACTTCCTCAGCTTTCTTCACAGATTGTTTCTCAGCTTGTATAGTATAGATAAGGCATCATGAAGGTCGAAGAAAACCCTGCATTTCTTTCTCTCGAAGAAGTAACAACATGCATTGTCTCAATTCGATTATTGAACCCTCCTAACGTTTCTTCATACTATTAATTGCTATCACATGAAAAATGACCCGTATGATCATTATATATTCTATTCAGCAACAGAACTCTAATAACCATAAAATCAAAGGGCAATAATGCATCACTTTCCTGGTCATTCTCTATACTGTGAATCTCATGTTCTAACAAGTCCTGCTTTTTTCTACAGCATTTTCTAAGGACATAAATAAAGAGAGTTTCTTTGTATATGGACGACGCACTGTCATTATATCTTTTATCAGAATTAGGTTCGTTAGCCACATAAAGTATAATATTAATTGCTTTGTGGTCCCCACGGTTCGTCTGTTACTTTGTTAAAGCATATATAAAGCCATTTGCCTGTTCCCTTCCTCATGCATGACTTTCAGTGCTGCACCTTTTTCCTTCCTAAGCCATTAACTTTATTCTGCCTTCATATCTTTTCATGCAAATTTTTCTTGTTTTTTTCTAGTCTAGATTATAACTTAAAGAAAATTGTCACCTCAAAATATTTGTTCTTGCACTTCTGCTTCTATTGAAGAGACTTGCCTTTTCAAATAAACACTGCAGCATTCTCTTTGGAATCATCATTCTTTTTAGGTTTATTATTTGATCACTTCACTCATAATCACCAAACATGCTCCATACAACGCATAATATTCATAGATGGGAGATAGTATCTGCTAACATAGAAAAAATATTCTTCAATAAAAGTGTTGAACCGCATATGAAAGTATTGAACTTAACTAGATGTAGCTGTAGCAGCATGATGTATAAACTGGTTCTTTGACACCACCTTTGGTTTGATTAATTTGTTGTTTTTTTTTTTTCTTACTGTATTATAGGTTATTCTGTTACCAAGCAAGCTAAACGAAAAAAATAGATCATTTCATAAGAAGTTATTGTTGTGATAGACCTCTTCTTATCAACTGGAGGTTGTTATTTACTGTACTATGTTTTAGAGCATTCAGGAAGATGAAGACTTGTATGAATATCTCTATTGCACAGGACGTCTTTAAACTGCTTCCTAACAAACACAACATTCTACAAGGCCTTTCCTATAGTTTTGTTATTATTTGTTTACTTAATAAGTTGATTCATAAAAAAAAGAGGGGGGGGGGGGAATTCAAGCAACTTCATACTAAGAGAAAACTTTTCTTTCACGCATCCCTAAGTAAGTTAGCACTAGGCTCAGGATTCATCAGTTTGTGAGTCGTGTTGTCCTGAACAACAAAATTACAAAGAACCATACAGAGCTACCGATGTTATATTGCTCAAGTGGTTAAAAATTTTCCCATGTTAGAAAAGATACCATGGAAAACATTTCAGAACAAATCAGGCTCGAAAGTTGGACGAAGCGGCAGAATTGTGTACAGCGGTTGGTCTTGTGGTATTAAATGCGTTTAGTATGTTCAGGATAAATCGGTGGAAGCAGCTGTCAAGAGACCGAAAGATAAGGGACCGAGAGATATGAAAGAAAATCTTTTGGAGTCTGTGTAAGGAACGATAAATTAGATAGGAAAAGAGAACTTTGGTCCGTTGAACAAACCGAAAAACAATGATGTTTGGATTTTTTGACAGGAAAAGTGATGCAGAAGAAAAACTGAACAAGGAAGCAAAACCTACGAGAAAGACAATCATGAAACTAAGTTAGTAGAAAAAGGGTTTGAGGGCTAAGTAAAAAGCTACAGACTTGAAGAAGCGGTTCTGATAGGCAAAACTACCGCCGTTAGAAGCAAGGGCAAATAAGTTAAAGAAATAAAAGACTTGTTACGCGGAAATTTGCTTAAATTTAGAGGAAGGAACTAAGTGATAAGGAACATCAAAAAAGAGCAAAATGGTGATGCGTTGTCTATTGGGTCAGTTAGGCGCTTGTCGTTTTGATGTCAAAATAATTTTGCTATAATTAATAACAGAGGTGCATATGAACCTCAAGGTAACCATACGTAAATACGCGGTTTGGAAGGAAATGTTGGACCTGAGAAAATGTTCGCCCAATTTTTTTTATGTTAACACGAATCCTCCATCCAAATGGTGTCAAGAACAAAATATTTTTTTAAAGACAATGATGAACAGGGAAACTAGACTAGCTGGAGACCGGTATCAATTATCATTAATGTTATATGAATAGTGCAAATATCGTTAGAATAAGGAGAGAAAATTAAAAGATTACTGATGCTGAGTGCAGGAGAAATAAGGTGGATATAAATAGTTCTGTCACGAAGAGCTATACAGAAGCGATATTAACAGAGATAACTGTATGGTTTATATGTAGAAACCTGAAAAGGTTCGTCAGACATTTGGTTATAATTATCACAGGCAAGACTGCTCAGTTGGGTGAACATCCTGGCAACTTTGAGACTGGAAGTACTGTAGAGTCCCACAAGGACCTACAGTACACAACCGTGTATCTTGCCTGGCCGTCCGAACTCATACCCAATTGGCATCCGCCCCCCACAAGCATCTCCTGACATTCGCGCCAAGCACGCGCATATAAGAAACAAAGCCAAAATCATACATCCTTTTCATGTATACGTCGTTCATAATCATGTCACGTCAAATGTATCATTCCTAATAGAGTCAATACAATGTCAGCTTTCCAGCTATATTTATCAGAACTGTTAGCGACTTGTATATAAAATTATGTACCATACTCCATTCTCGAACAAATACAATTGACTGTATATTTTTCTCTGATTTGTTCGCTTCCGCTGTTGTTGTTTTGAATAAATAAGTAAGTTTGTAGACGCTGCCTCTTATTCACGCCTTCGTCACAGTATAATGAACGAAAGCCATCGAAGGAGAAATAATGAATGTCGCCCACAGGAGCTCTGAGTTCCAGACGACGTTTTGTACCCATTATAATGCCAAGGTAAGTAACCACTTGCTTACTGTCCACATTATAAGCTCTTATTTAATCTCTTGTCTCTATTTTCCGATGAATAACTTTGCCTTATATTAATTCGCAAAAAAGAACAAAAGGTTCTCATTGTTACGGGAAACGAAACAACATATGAGCTTGTTCTTCCATTTCAGCGTCGTTTAATGAGAATCAGTACCAACCACTTTCGCCCTTTTAATTGCATTACCTCTGGGTTCTTCATTATTTCTTCTCGTCCACCTTTTCTTAGTCATAATCCTTATTCATTCTCTTCTGTTGAGTGACAAGGAAAGACTTGTTTCCATGAGCGGAAGGAGGGATCCATAAACCACTGGACACAATTATGACATATTAACGCGAGGGGTAGAAAACTATGAATGAATTTGAGACTGTAATTTGTTCTTTCATTCACGACTTTATTTTTATGTAGCTACAGATAAAAAGTCCAGACAGCTAAACATATAAATGGTTATATAAAACAGTAAAATGTGCTTTATGTGGTGTGGTTATTCACTCAAATGTTGCAATTTTTCCTCAAAACCTTGCTTATTTGATGAATATGATTGGCTTATGCAGTGCATTTCTATTTATTATATAACACTTCGGGGTGAAAAGCTGGATTTACTGATCCATATTATCATTTTTTGAAATTATATCCTTGCTTTCAAACTGGCTAAATTTTTAGGGATATATATATATATATATATATATATATATATATATATATATATATATATATATATATATATATATATATATATATATATATATATATATATATATATATATATATACCATATGACTGTAATAATTCCTGAAGAAAGAATAGAAAATTTGGTTGCTGCATATCACTGAATTCTTCTTCTTCTATCTTTATAAAAATTTAATCATTAGATTTTCCACTCCTGTAAAATATATATAAAAAAAGGCTACCATAGAAAAAGAAATGGAGAAAGCTTTTATAATTCTACCAGACTTTGACCAATCGGAAAGCCTTACATTTTGCAGTGAGCCATTCAATATAATTCACATTTTTGTTTCCATCCAATTCCATCGACCAATATTCTTTTGTGGTTCATGCAAAAAATTAAACTCCAGGATGGGAGAATAATTCATATGAACTTTTGGGCCACAACGGAAATCTTTACTGATTGCGACCAGGGATTATCAGGATTTTGGTGGCAGACGAGATACTGAATCATGGATAACGATCGTTCCGCGTGTGCATCCCTGAAAGAGACGTCTCAGTTAGGAATGACGGTGTACACTGAAGGAGATGGAATTCCCCTATGAAATATCACACAATACACGTTCTTAAATACGAAACATAATGTAGCCTAGAAGGTGCTTTTAATGAAAGCACGTAAATATGATCTGAGAACCAGAGCAGCGTAGGCTTTAACAATGAACACGTGATTGCACTCACACAAAGATGAAATTACACTGTTACAGCTTAACTTAAATAGCCCTTAAATTGCACTGGTGGAGGGATAATTGATGGTTATCACGGGGTCATTACTTGAATTCAAAGTACATAAATGGCAAGGCAGGGATACAGGCAGGATTCTAACAGAGGGAGGATTGCTTCGTGGAGGAAGAGGTTAAAAGTTTAAAGAAATGGAATTTTAAGAAGTTTAAGTAAAAGGGGAGAGGGCTGGTCTTGACTACTTGCAACGTAAGAACCTTATGACTGTTATTGGCACCTACAACCATTTCCAGGTCCTCTTGAAGTCAGTCTAACCAGCGGAGCTGGAGAAAAATGCAGCGCGTCTGCCGCAGATGAAGTCAGAAGCGCATCTCCGTCCTGCTTTTCAAAAGCAGGGCATATTCGGGCATCTGGCGGGGCCTACCGTACCTGCAAGCATGTCAAAAGACCAGCAAGGAGGGCATGGGTAAAGCACACTTATCATTATATGCCTACAGATTATAAGACTACCTGTTCCTTAGCTCTAAATGCCTTTTTTGCCCTTTCCCAATCCCTACATGGTATTGTTTTCTGGATCGCGGGATGTTGGGGTGGGGGTGCGTAAGGAGGTACGAAGGCCTACTAACGGCTGTTGACTGGTTCAAGTAAGGGCAAGGTTTTTTCTGGCGCTCGACTCGAGAGGCAGAGGAATAACAGATTAATTCAAAATTGATTAACGGAATCAAATATACAGGAAGGAAGGGATGTTTATTCTTGACAAATATATATATATATATATATATATATATATATATATATATATATATATATATATATATATATATATATATATATATATATGATCATATTTTTAAAGGCTCCACCTAATGTAGTGAAATGAATGTTTTTTGATATCTGGGCTTAAAGTTTGTGATATAAGAAAAACCCTCATAATTAGCCATGCGTTACGAATTTGCCAGTCAGCTATCATGCTGAACATGAGTTGATATCAATTCTAAGTACGAAACCTGAATTCGATAGGCATGCACAGCAGAGTCGATGTCAACTTATACCTCTCTTGAGAACTGGTGACGAAACATTTATTAATCATAATTCCTCTTGGATGTAAGTTTAAGTTATTCCCGAGTTGTAGTGACCTGGATATTATAGTATATTGGTGGCTTTTAATCTCTCTCTCTCTCTCTCTCTCTCTCTCTCTCTCTCTCTCTCTCTCTCTCTATCTCTCTCTCTCTCTCTCTCTCTCTCTCTCTCTCTCTCTCTCTCTCTATATATATATATATATATATATATATATATATATATATGTGTGTGTGTGTGTATATGTATATGTATATGTATGTATATATATATATATATATATATATATATATATATATATATATATATATATATATATATATATATATCTCTATATATAAAATCATCAATGAAGGGCAGAGGACACACAGATATACAAGCTGACTTTATTCCAACGTTTCGTAATTATCGGATTAATTACATCATCAGGGCTGTTAAAATATGAAAATAAAATTCTTTGTAAAATCATAAAAAGCTAGAAATAAAGGCTAAAAGTTATTCATACAAAATTTTCACAAATGTACACAAACGTTAAAATTAGAGAACAAAAGTTTTAAAAATCATTACATTAAAATAGGTAACTGAATATACAGTAAAACTAAAATTGAAAACCATCTGTGAAAGGGGTTACAGAACAAAAGATTAAGGACCGACCTAGAGGAGTGACAGCTTTAAAACTACATAAACATAAATAAAAAGAACACAAGTCAGGATAAATATAGAGGAGAGGAGGACGTGGGTGTTTAATGACGGAACAAGTTGTTTGATGAAAAGTGATTCCAGGATAACAAGGTCTTGAGGGTTGGTGGTATGGCCTTAAATGTGGAAGTCTTTATTATCAATGTGTGTTTTACAAATTTTTGAGTGATTTCTGATGTTGGAATGTTCTGGGTTTGAAATTCTGCTACCTGTATATATATATATATATATATATATATATATATATATATATATATATATATATATATATATATATATATATATATATATATATATATATATATATATATATATATATATATATATATATATATATATATACATATGCACACACACACATACATATATATATATATATATATATATATATATATATATATATATATATATATATATATATATATATATATATATATATATATATATATTTATATATACACACACACAAACAGTTAATTCATGGGCGTTACTATGGTAGATGATTGTGGGATGAGTGGACTAGTGAGTCACTGAATAGAAGTAAAAAAGACTTATTCAAAGTAAGTGCAAAACATTGGGAAGAGAACTGAGTTGTTAATAGAGCTGAAAGTGGATTTTTTAATGTGAATGGAAGAATAAGCTGTTGAAGTTAATTTTTTTTAAACTTTTGTTTTGTAGCGTGAGAATAATTGATAGTGAATTGAATGTGGAGAGCCGTAGAAGTGGTAAATGGGCTAGCGTTCATGGAGGGAAGGATTGAAGTACTTTCAGATGGTTTGGTCATGTGGAAAGAGACATAGAGAAAAGCTTAAGATAAAATCACAGATGGTGAAGAGAAACTTGAGTAGGTCCTTGACGCAACTCTTGTTATTTTACTTCTAGTACACAAAGGTTCAGCCACAACTCTGTACATGAATGGGGCAGTGATACTGGAGCCATCCTCTGCAGGAGTGAACGGTTCAGAAAAAAGATATATATATATATATATATATCATGAAGCTACAAATGTCGCTTAATATCGAAATTACGCTACCTCGGTATATTCCGTTGGAGAATTGTCGCCGAAGGGATTTATATAAGTGATAAATGAATTGGATAGGGACATGAACCGCGACGAAAGCCTATTCAGCGACTCCGGTTGACGTAAACCATTGAGCCATCAGAGATGGCTCAATCGTGGTTTAATCAACTGGAGTCGCTGGAACAGGCTTTCGTCGCGGGTTCGTGTCCCCAACACGATTCCAAATTCATTTATCACTATATAAATTCCCTTCGGCGATACCTCCAACGAGATATACCGAGGTAGCGTGAATTTTGATATTAAGCGACATTTTAGCTTCATGATTGTATAAAAATCACGGTGTGATAAAAAATTTCATATATATATATATATATATATATATATATATATATATATATATATATATATATATATATATATATATATATATATATATATATATATATATGTGTGTGTGTGTGTGTGTGTGTGTGTGTGTGTGTGTGTGTGTGTGTGTGTGTGTGTGTGTGTATGTGTGTGTGTGTGTAAAGAGAGAGACAGACTGACAGAGAGATAGAAATAGCGTCTAAAATTAGACGTTCAATAGTTAAAAAAAAAAATCTGTTTAAAATCCAGGCTTTCGATCTCTTTTCAAGTTTCAGTCCTTTAGAAACGAAATTATGGTTTTTTTTATTGTGTTTTTGAGTTCTTGTTATTCGCTGGTTCGAGCCCACGGGACGACGAAATTATTAGCAACTAAAAGATTCCCCTTTGGTAACATATATGAAAATATATTATTTCCGAGGTAGAGCGAATTGGATATTAAAGGACGTTTGTAGCTTACTGATTGTATATGAATCACGGTGATGTGATAAAAAGTTATAATGTGGCTGCAAGTATGACAAACGCGCACTACACGGTCAACATGGCAGAGGTGGGTGGATATCGTCTACAAATACAAACACCTGAGTTCGACGGGGATTTGTACATGGGAGCCGATATCCGCTTATACCTCCCTTGCTGGCCGTGTGGGTTAATGCGTCCACTGGGGAAGTCCCTGAGTTCTTGTCCTTCGCTGGTTCGAGCCCGGGACAATGAACTTATTAACTAAAATTCCCCTTCGGTAAACATATATGAAAATATATTATTTCGAGGAAGAGCGAATTGATATTAAAAGACGTTTGTAGCTTACTGATTGTATATGAATCACGGTGATGTGATAAAAAGTCCTAATATGGCTGCGTGCGACAAACGCACTACATGGTCAACATGGCAGAGGTGGGTGGATATCGTCTTCAAATACAAACACCTGAGTTTGACGGGGATTTGTACATGGGAGCTGATATCCACTTGTTCCTCACTTGCTGGCCGTGTGGGTTAATGCGTCCACTGTAGTCCTGAGTTCTTGTCCTGAGTTGGTTCGAGCCCACGGGACGACGAACTTATCAACTAAAAAATTCCTCTTCGGTAACATATATGAAAATATATTATTTCCGAGGTAGAGCGTAATTGGATATTAAAGGACCTTTTTTAGCTTACTGATTATATATGAATCACGGTGATGTGATAAAAGTCATAATATGGCTGTGTCGATAAACGCACTACACGGTCAACATGGCAGAGGTGGTGGACATCGTCTCCAAATACAAACACCTGAGTTCGATGGGGATTTGTACATGGGGAGCCGATATCCACTTATACCTCACTTGCTGGCCGTGTGGGTTAATGCGCCCACTGTAGTCCTGAGTTCTTGTCCTTTGCTGGTTCGCGCCCATGGACGATGAACTTATTATCAACTAAACAATTCCCCTTCGGTAACATATATGAAAATATATTATTTCTGAAGTAGAGCGAATTGATATTAAAGGACGTTTGTAGCTTACTGGTTATATATATATATATATATATATATATATATATATATATATATATATATATATATATATATATATATATATATGTATATATATATATATGTATATATATATATATATATATATATATATATATATATATATATATATATATATATATATATATATATATATATATATATATATATATATATATATATATATATATATATATATATGATTATTATACTTTGTAAGTGATTCATTTATCACACATTACCACTGGTGAAAAATAAGAGACCGGTTTCGACTTTATTTCAAGCCATTGACAGACGGCTGGATACAGAATATAAGAAGTCACAGATATATACTACAGGAACAGTACTGACGAACATACACAACCGTTAGAGACTGCACATCCACCTCCACAGGCCGGTATCGAGGTAGGAGTGACCTTCAAAACTCATTTGGCTAAAAATCACAATATACTCTCATGGCACAATACTGATAAACATACCGACCATAGGCGCCCTCATACCCACGCCTGACAGGTGTCAGGGAGGCGGAGATTGGAAACTCATTATCACTACTGCCCCTCTACTGCGTTTACAAATATGATAATCCTATTTTCATACATCTCTACTGCCTGCCTTGAAATTTAAACAATTTACAAATTTCTTTTGATATTAAAGGATCAAGTTTATACATACCTTGACTGATATTCATATTATGGTTGTAACTTTTTTATAAAGCTAGATTCAATGATATTCCTTTCCAGTACATTATTAGAATTTACAATCCTTTTGACCCTTCCCAGTTGATAGCATGACTGTTCTCACTATCATGTACAAAAGTACCACTGTTCCCTGTGCATATCTCACACATTTCTTATACTGTTCAATTCTTTTTCCAGTGCTTTCTCGTTTTAATATAAAAAGTTGTCACAAGACTTACATGATGGAATTTTATACACACCCTTTAGTATTGTCAGGAGATCTTGATAAGTACAGTTTTCATTGTTTTATTATTCGTAAATGCGACATTAACACCAAAAATTCTTAAGAAGATGGGGATATCTTTCATATTATATTATTATAAGGCAGTACAAGCAAAATTTTTTGTGTTGTAAGGTTCTTTTGGTTTTGATACATAGCCTTTTTGCTGCTTCAAATGCACTGTTTAATACACCGTCAGGATATTTCAATTTCTTGCCTGCAATCATAATCTTATCTATTTCCTCATCAATATATTCAGGGCTACATACACGTAATGCTCTTAAAAACATAGATGAAAACACTGATTTTTTAACCTTATCGCTTTGTCCGGAACAGAAATGCACATAGGAAGAAATGTCTGTTTTCTATAAACACTATATTTAAACCCACTACTATTTCTTCGTATGAGGACACCCGAAAAGGGTAAGCACCCATTATTTTCCATTTCCATAGTGAATTTAATTGATGGTACTAATTGACTTAACTTGGCAAAAAAGTTATTTGCATCTTGGTTCCCTGTCCATGCTCAAATTATGCCGTCAACATACGTAAACCATGTTACATTGCGTGGGATTATGTTGTTTAATATTTTCTTTTCAACAAATTCCATATATAAGTTATTTAACACTGGGGATAGAGGGTTTCCTATTGCCATACCAAAATTTTGGGAGTAAAATTTACCATTAAATTCAAATTTACATTCTTTCACACATAATTTAATCAGTTCAATTAAAGTACTTTAAGAAAATGGGACATCCAGCTGTGTGTTCTCTAATAATTCAGATAAAAACCCCATCAGATCATCACATGTACCTTTGTGAATAGTGATACTACATCAAAACTTACAAGCCTGGATTCACTATTAATCTGTACACTATTTAGTTTGTTTATCAGGTCCACATTATTCGTGATATTAGCATTTGAGATGGTACCTACTAATGGGTTGAGAATATCCACTAGGTGCTTCGCTAGCTTGTAAGATGCGGAACCAACTGAACTGATAATTGGCCTGGTAGGAAAGTTTGTTTTGTGAGTTTTTGTTGTACCATACATGTACGGTAGCGATGGGGAGGTCACACACAACTTCTTTATAAGGCTTTCGTTACATTTTAACAGGTTTTTCACTTTCCTATTGAAACCACTATTCACATTGTCTAACAGGTTCTTATTTAATTCTTTATATGTACTATCATCACCCAAAAGACTATCCATTTTTTGTATATGCTCACTTTTATCTAAAATTACAAGAGCGCCTGATTTATCTGCTTTTGTCATGTGTATATTTTTATTTTTTTTCAGTTCATTGATAGCAACCATAGAAATGGATAGAAATGTAACTAGTGCCTTAGGCTACGGTTTAAACTTTGCTCTATCTCCCGGCGGAAAGAACAGTGTGGAAATTACTACAGGACTGTGCAATTTGGAAAAATATAGTGATTTAACGAATGAAGAAGTGAACATAGTTAAGGGAGTGATTTATGGAAGTATGAAAAAGTCAGACACCACAAATGTCCCCAAAAGATTTATGGTTGCTATCAATGAACTTTAATTCAGCGTGTGATAACAGTGATCTAAAACCTGATGGTACACTTTTTCAGAAGGGAGCGAGAGGAACCTAAACCTCCATAGCTTTCTTTTTGGAGAGATTCAATAAGCAATAGCAGGCCTAAACAGTGGTAGAGAACCAAATGTTGGCTGTATCATTAGCTGTAACATTTGTTTATTTGTACTCAAGGAAACTGCCTCACGCTGAAATATTCACAGATCATATTCCCCCACCCTTCTTTTTCTTTGCAATTGCAGACTTTTCAATTCTGCTCATGAGCTAGAGAAACATGATTTAGAGATGGCCGCTTCCTAGATCACGCAATAATCCTCCGCGGCATAGAAAACCTCATTGTAGTTACTGAAATGGAGCCACTCAAAAATGAGTTTATGTTAGGGCAACAGGAAATACTATGACAGTACCAGTTCAGTTAACAATTCAGCCACTACCACCTTTGCTGTATGGGCAACGTTATTAAGTTGCAGCAGTATCACGCCATCTTGCAGATTTCCTATGTGTTCATAGCCCCGAGGCGTCGAGGCCACTTTCAAGCAGAGAGGTGCCACTTGCTTCACTTTTGGTTGGTAGACGACCACGGTGCGTCTAGCGTCTGGTTTGAATCTTCGCTTCAGATTCAATTGGTGAACATATGACCCTTACTGTGTTATTGATCTTCTGAAATTATATCTGGATAAGCTTGATACGTAAAAAAAACTTTAGAGGGTTCTATTAAGGTCATTCATTTTTTTTTTTTTTATGTCAGGGCAGAGTTTTCTCATCCGTAAGTTATTGCTTCAAAACTATGAGATGAACGACTTTCGCTTGCTCGTAAGTGGTTGATGTCTCTGGACGTACAAACCGGATGTCATTTGCCGTGCTGTCTCTGCCCTGATTAACTTCAGCAGTCTACTTTTTAAAGAATGAATATAAAGAAGAGTCCCCAGCAAATATGTTGCCCATGTCTTCATCGTTTTCTTTCGGGTTCATGTTCTTCTTTTGCAGATATTGCAGAACCATATTTTGCGACCTTCTTCTCTGTCCATTTTGATATCTTCTTCAGGCGTCCAGTGACTCGAAAAAGACCTCAGTTGCAAGGACTCAAGTTGTATAAATGAGTTCTTGTGTATATTCATATAATTTGTTGCATTATACAGTCACATTATGAAGTTCTGGTCACTGTTCTTCCTTATGAGGGAGAGACCAATTTTTTTTAACTAGGTCATTGGCTTTTGGAAACCTTTTCATTCTATAATCACTTTCTCATTTAACAATTAATTAGTTCTTGGTCACTTTTCTGTTAACTGGTTTCTTTCGATCTCTGTGTATGTTTCCGTGGATTCTTATAATTTTAATTTTCTTCCTCCACTGTTTTTCCTTCTCTTGAAAGACTTGACTTCGCTGTTGCTGGTTTTAAAAAAACGTCACAAGGAACAAGATATACCATTTCCTTTAATTAAAAGGCGATAACTCCTACGTTACGATCTTTCGTCAGAACAAATGACAAACATAAAACTTCATTACTGTCTCTGGGCGTCTGCGGATCTCTTCTTTGAGGTAGAGAGAACAGTGTGTTTTTTCTTTTCTTTTCCTCATTTCATCTAAGATAGATTTTGACCTATGCTTGTTTCCTTCTAAATCAATCTCATTATTTGTAAATTTTCTCTAATATATTTGTTTTGCATTTACTTATTGTCTCAGCTGCAACAAATGATTTATTTTTGGTAAAATAGAAAAATAACTGCCCTTTGTGCAGAGTAAACAATGTAATTCTTAATAATAAATGCAACATTAAGGAAAATTACAAACCATAAAACATACGTGAGGTGGGAAAGGAACCACGTCCAACAATCGACGAAGACTGAAATGTCTGTGAAAAATGGAGAAGGGAGTTGAAGGGAGGAAGAATGTAAAGTGGCGATAAAAAATATCGTTGTTGAAAATTCCCCTCAAAGTTTGTTAAGGCAATTAATGGGGCTGAAACTTTATCCACAAAAAGTTAGTTCCGATAAAATAGGAACAGACGGGAAGGCAGATATGTATAAGAGAGAGAGAGAGAGAGAGAGAGAGAGAGAGAGAGAGAGAGAGAGAGAGAGAGAGAGAGAGAGGAAAATTTAATCACAACTTTATTCCAAGTCTCTTGAAAAAAGTCTCTCCCTTCGACAAAGAGAAAATAAAAAAAATCTGGTTAATAAAATCTTACTGCTTCTTGTAGATAGAATGTTATTTATCACCCTCTACTAAGACAAAAGATATTAAGAAGTCGTATGAAAGTCAACTTCCTCTTTAAAATTATTTTGATGCCCACTGTTGTTGTAACGTCAGATAATTCAAATGGTCTGTTTAAATTCAGAAATATTCGCGATTTTTAAATATTAAGTCGCTGGAAACATTATATAATACAGTATAGAGTGCAGTTCTTCAAAAACAATGAAACAACTTTATATACGAAGGATAATACCCTTATTGTCTCTGCCCCCTGTATAGAAACAATAATGATCATAGTCAAAGTATTTGTTAATCTTATTGCAAAATAATATCTCTCGACATATAGAATACTCGATTTTCTTTCTGGCACATGGAATCATGTCACTATGCCTTTATAAATTGCTGATTTTTCCTTTCTTTTTAGAAATCTGCATTCATATCCTGAAAGAGGTGCTATTCAATTACAGGTATAGGAAAAAAGAGGATTGTAATTATTGATAATCCTGTAAAACAGGAAGAAATGAAATACAAATCTTCTACAAAAAATAAATTAAACGATTTGAGATCATATGTACGATACAAACGCTAAAGAAAAAATAACACAAAAATACTCGTAAATAAAAAAATAAATAAAGGAATCATTTTGTAATGAAAGTCTGTAAAGGAATGAAGTTTGGAATAGAAAATACAACGACGCAAAAAGCAAAAAGCAATATCATTTGTCGCACTGGAAAATGAGTAGACTAAAGATGACTAATGAATAAAAACACGATAGATCGAGAAGATAGAAAATACTTTTGGAGAACCTTGAATTTCTAAAGAAAGGCAGACTCCATCAATGTGACAGGTATCCCAGTCCCAGACAATGACACGTCAAAGGATTATTTGTAAGAGAACAGAAATGAATAGGCTTCTCTTTGTCATCACTACCGAGAGGAAGAGAAGAAAAAACCACAGTGGGGCGTTGAGCAGGAGAGGTGGAGAAAGGAAGAAGAAACAGAAAAGATAAATGAAGAAATAAGGGAAAGAAAAGACTTACTTACTTGAAAGAAAAAAATAAACGGAACAGAGATAATTATGTTAAAGTTCATGAAGCATATGGACAAATGGAAATGCACTGAAAAGGATGGAAAAGGAGATTTAGCAGTAATGAAGAGAAAGTATCGAGGGCAGAGACTGGTCCTTCCCCGTGATTTTCTGAGGGTATTAAATGACACTGAAGATTCTTTAGCACAAGCTACCGTTTGCTCTGATGAACGAGAAAGATGAGCAGGAAGGGAGTGGTAGGAAGGAGGAAGAGGAGGAGAAGTAGGACGAGGAGAATGAGAGAAAGAGAGATGACTGGACACTGTTAAGGAGACCGATGGCTCACGATTCTTACTCTGAACAGTTTTATGCTACCGTTCATTGTCTAAGATACTTTATGTCTCAAATAACAACAAACATAAGGCAATTCTCAAAGGAATTGGTATTACCCATCCCGGTCTATTTCCCAGATATGAAGCTCCTCATACTTACTTCATTGTTTTCCTTTGTTCTTGTGAAAATATATCACAGAATACTTTAATCCAGAAACTCTCGAATTTTCTTACAAATGAATGTCATCAGTAGATTTACAGTAGTGTAACGCCGGGTGAAGTTCGAAGGCGAAAGTTGTATAATGGAATTCGAAGTTAATTATCCTGGCTAGTTACGAAAGAGCCGACTGCTTTGCTTCAAGTCTTGTCAAGCAGTTAATGAGCAAAAGTTTCGTGGTGAGTCTGTCGCCGTTACATCTCTTGTAGTAGCCTGCTCTTCTTTATGATCTATCTCACTGTAGCTCTATCTGTGTTCAAACTAATCTTACCCAGAATGTGAAGTCGAAGAGAAAGGAAACTGTTCAATGTAAAAATGTGTTTCTTGCCGAGAATCAGATGACGACTTTAGATCTATATTATTGATTTAATGATTTAAAAAAAGTTAAATAAATGTTCTCTGTCACGTTTTATGGCAGTTTGAATAGCATAATACACCAGGAACATCGTTTGCTACAAATTCTGTGGCAACCTACCAACAACGCCATACGTATCTGCTGTCGTTCTGTAAAGTAGCAAGTTATTGTGCTAGGGTTTGTTTTAATTCCGGGGATTCTATTCATATAAGCTATTGTCTTTATAAGCAATCAAGCGTAAACGAGAATGCTCGGTACTATATGGCCAAGAGAGTACCAGCATGCTCAATAGTGTTTGTGCATAGAAGCAATATATCTAATTTTTTTTTATCTTTCATTTGATCTTTTACTTTATCTTTCTTATAGCTACAGTAAAAACCAATTATGCTGTGTAAAATATATTAATGTCATCGCGATTTGCAGAAACTCTATGTTGCAACTCTAAATGTTTGAATAATAAATAATGATTTGCACTACAATCCTTTTCAAAATTCTTGAACTACAATTTCTGTGCCGAAAATAATGCCTGACAGTTGGTGACCTGATGACGACAGTTTGTTTGCATCTCTACTCGCCGATACTCTTTGGCAGTTTGCAACAAACTGGTTTATTTCTGGCCCTGTCACCTTCGAAGAGCTGATGGATCCTCTGTCAGACTTATAGCTCCCGAATCCTCCTTGATGACTGAACTATTCTGCTTGTAGTCCTGGTCAGGGGCCACTGGGGGGGAAATCTCAGTCACATTTGAGAACAATAACAATTCTTGTATGGAGTTCTCAGGTGACTTCTGAGTGTTCAGCTGCCCCATATCTCAGATGTAATCTAATGTCTTGTGATTAGCATTTCTTTAAATAATTATGATGGTGTATCTGCAGCTTGTGGTACCTAGTAGCAACCAAGAAAATAGATCCTGCATCTTTTTGTTATGCTAAATGTCATCCCGATCTTTCGTATGGGCTTCAAGTTCAGTGATCCTAGTAAGTAACTGTTGCTTTCAACTGCTTGAGGTGACATTTGGGTAGTGTACACCATGTTGCTCTAAGCAATACTTGTACAGTGAAGCTAGATCAGTCAGCCTAAATATAACTGGTGCTGTTTTGGTGTTAGAAACTTAGCTATCAATGATATAATTTACAGTTTCTGAAAAGACCACAGCAGCACTTAGCGAGCAAGGAGCTTGCCATAGCTTATTTTTGGTTCACTACTGTCTAATGTTCTGGATATTTTTGAACAATCTCCTGGTCATTTCATACACCGAAATCTCGATGGTACACGTTCAGCGTTTTCTATAAATGGAATATATTTTGTAGGATCCACTCCCTGTCGACCATCATATGATTTTTCCACATCCTTCCAATACCGATTAACCCCCAACTTTTATTTTTCCTTTCTTGTGTAAATCATGATGACGTCCGTAACATCTCAGTAGCTTTGAGATGATTCCGCTTCCGTCTTTATTTGGATCTCCACTGTTAAGGAGAATCTTATAATTACTGACTTAATACCTAGTGATTGTTTCTGAAATGGAAACCGTAGAGCGCAGACCACAGTTGAGATAAATAACCATCAAACTGAAACAAGCAGCGCATAGCGATTCTGGCAGTTCAAAATAAAGAAACTATAATTTTTCCTTGATCAAAATCGTTGCAGAGTAAGTACGACAGGAGTTTGTTAATTTTCAAGAGTAAAATAATTTTTACTTTAAAGTGAATTTTCGCAGCTTTCAAGATGATACAAATAACAAAATCATCTTCTATTAACATTACATCATATATAGTTCTAGACATCAAAGCACTATAATATTTCACATATTAAAAATCTTCCTTACAAAGCCACTGCGGTATTTCTATGGTAGTAAATGTATTTCAAAATTATTTTCATGTCTTAGTTCTTCTGAGAATCTTTGAAAATCATTCTTACCATGATACTGGATAGCCCTCTATTCCACGTCCAATACCTTCCTAAATTTATTGCAAGTTAAGGCAGGTGTATTGTCTAATAGTGCATTTGTTTATAATGTGCTATCCTTAAGGTTTCACATTAGCAATCTGTGAGTGTGAAAGAAAAGCCTTTTATTTTGAATCAGTGGAACTTTTAATAAATAACACACCTACTTTTTTTGTTGCTTTATTCACTTTACTTTTCTATTTTCCCATTTATGTACATCATTTTAAATGTTTATTTCCGCCACAACAATGGAAAATCTAACGTAAATGAGAATATTAGCTCCTCCTTGAGGACATTGATTAATTGCCATGTGTCAGGGGTAAGTTTCCTTGAATGCCATTAGCAAAGGGATGTTGTCTGGACCATGTAAATAAATACAATGTCTAAAACGTCTTTGCAGATTCAAGTGAAATTATTTCTACTCGGAATTTTTATTTGAGTGTAGATGATTTATTACAATTTACAGTTATGGCTTGGAATGTGAACGGCAGTTAAAGATATCAGTCTCATTTGCTAATCACAAAATTTTCTTTATTCCTTTTTGCTTGTTTACCTGATTGCGGGTATTATCCGCAGTTTAGTTATTGGTGCGGGTTTATCTTTAAATAGATATCTATTTGCATATTAGAATAATCCACACAATTATGCTGTTTTCTCTGTTATCAGATATTAGGTGGTTTGTCTTCAAATAGTGTATAGTGGTGTGTTCTAGGACGTTAATTGCGAATAAGCTTATAACATTGCAAGTAATTGCAATTTTCATTACGATGCGGGACCGCATTAAAGAAAATTCATAATCAAATTCAGACATATGAAATTTAATCGGCTTATTTTAGTAGAGAGAGAGAGAGAGAGAGAGAGAGAGAGAGAGAGAGAGAGAGAGAGAGAGAGAGAGAGAGAGAGGCTTGCAAAATGGAAATGATTATTTCAGAAAATGTTAGCAACAGAGAAAAAAGAATGAACAACAATAATGGATACAACGATTTTGCTCTCCAACTGAAGACAAAAGGAATAGAGAGAGAGAGAGAGAGAGAGAGAGAGAGAGAGAGAGAGAGAGAGAGAGAGAGAGAGAAGCTTGCAAAATGGAAATGATAATTACAGAAAATTTCAATACCAATGAAGAAAGAATAAACAACAATACTGGATACAACAGCGCCCAAGTCATAGACAAAAGGAATAAGACAGAGAGAGAGAGAGAGAGAGAGAGAGAGAGAGAGAGAGAGAGAGAGAGAGAGAGAGAGAACTCCCCGACCAAATCCATCTATTATATACTTGTCACAGTGCAAGATTGTACTTATTTACTTTGTTCGCTGTATGTTAGCAAGTATAACCATGGATGTTATTGTGTTATAGTCGATGTATTTTTGATGATAGGTGATCATTATCATCAGTGATGCACATGACATTCATGAGTCTACTCTTTTCAGTTTTCATCAGTGATGTTCTACGAGAGCTCCTATCTGCCATACTTTTGAGAGAGAGAGAGAGAGAGAGAGAGAGAGAGAGAGAGAGAGAGAGAGAGAGAGAGAGAAGCTTCCTAAATGGAAATGATAATTACACTATATGTCAACAACAATGAAGAAAGAATAAACAACAACACTGGATACAACAACGCCTCAGTCAAAGACAAAAGGAATAAGAGAGACAGACAGACAGGCTGACAGACAGGCAGAGTGAGAGAGAAACTTTTAGAACTTGTTTCCTGTAAACTTGTAATGAAAGTGACTTTTGTATACTTTCGTCACGTTTTTCACTTATGAAGCCGCAGTATAGCTGCATCAACTTTGAATGAATAATTATTGACCAAATTAATCTTACTTTATTACAGGAGGTGAGGTTTTGCTCTTTAACATTAAGTTATAAATGAAGGAAAGCCTGCAGAGTAATACAAAATAGTTCCACAGTTTATGTAACGCTGACAAAAACATGAGAAGTGGATTTCTCAACTCCATACACCGCTGCGTTACGCTCCTTAACACAATCTGCACAACTGCTTGTTTTCATATAAAATTCACATCGCTAAGCATTTTATGGTTAAAACAAGGCATTTTATAGAATGTTCACCGACCAATATTATGGAAGGTCATACGTCACTTATGGCATTACCATTAAACATAAGAAACTAATTGGTATTATCGATGAACTTGCAGAAGCAAAGTTTATGCTGAAGAGGCCTTGTTAAATGAACTTGCAGTAAATAGTTGGTTACTAAAGGAAATGATATGTGACTTTTGAAGTTTACACTTCACTGGGAGTTTTTACTAGAAAAAGTGGTTGGAGATGGAAGAGGAGTAAAGATAAAAATATGAAAGAATTACAATACGCAGATGACGCTGTCTCAATAGGCAAAATGCCCTAGTATTTCCAAAGCTTGCTTGATAGAATGCATAATGTATCTAGAGAGATCGGAATTGCCATAAATAAATTATAAGAAAAGCAGTAGTAAGGAGAACAGTATACACAAAAGGATGAAATAAATAGCTGTAATTTCCAAATTATCCATTCTATATTTTTTTTCTTTATTTGAATACCAAGAGGCCACTTAATGAATATCTTATAAAAGGATTGATAATTTAGAAGATAGTTCGTTTTTACTCTCGACTTCATAACATTAGTTCCATCCGCTTTCAAGGTGCAGCACAACAAACCACTGTATTTCCTTTAAGAGCTCATTCATTTTTGGTGGGATGAAAAAGCATTATTACTTATACTCTCATTGAATATTAACAATGGAAACTTGTTAATGGATACTTACGAAACATTAAGTGCAGTGAGAGGGTACCTCATTTATTGTTCAACATTCTCTTTTAGCTTTTTAGCATAGATTTCGTGCTAGAGCCAAATTTACTCTTTTCCCCTTTTATATTGTTTTTTTTTTCTTTGATAATCCGTCCTTGTAGCTGACTCAAGAATGAAGAGTCCACTTTTAAAACAACGATACTAACAATGATGGGTGAACGTATAGAGCAAATCGGTCGTAATGAATTGAAATTATAAAACAATCTATAAAGGATATTTTGATAGCAAGGGGAAAAAAGTTAAATGGTCATGCAGAGAGGTTTATGAAGTAATTGTTATGTAGGAATTACGATTGGCTGCTTTGATTTTTGCTTCCTTTGTTTCACTAGACAAAATGGAACAGCTCATATTTGTCTGCAAAAAAAGAAACATAAATATGATTAAATAATTTTTTTTTATATAAACACAGTAAAATTATCACCACAAATGCAAATCGTAACCAAAACTATCTAAAAACTGTTTCATAAAAGACACTTGGTCCATACACACTCTCTTCTTAGTTTAAATCCGCAGTCATCTTTTCCCGTTAATCCTTTTCACTGTTTTTACTCTATCCTTTCATCAGGTATAGTTAGTACTGTGATGTACAAATGTGACATTTGCCCTCATGCAAATTGATAATACACACACACACGCACGCGTATACAAATATATTAATATATATTTCTGCAAACGCAATAACTATTATTAACTTACATTAAGTGTTTGTTTTCATTTTCATTCCGATAGTACTACAATTTATAATAATACCTGGTTTTGAATCCAAGTAATATTAATTTTAAATTACAACATTATTTTATTTCCCCTTATTATTGTGATAAAAAAAATAATATAAACCTTGTCTTCATACTTTAATTACAGAAATAACATTTGAAAAAGGAAACAGACATTCCAGACAGCGTTAATAACACATCTTGGAATGGGAGTGACATGAAGGGCTTCCTTGGTGCAATTCTTCGGAAAAAAATGTAATGAAAACTCCATGTTATGCGACAATGATACCACTGAATGACACATGAAAGTAATAACAATTGTAACAAAGGAAAGAAACAAAAGCGAGGTCAAACTATTTTCTCCTGTCATTTGTTGTTGCAATTAAAGGAGCGAAGCGGACACGGGCTGGTTTCTACAGACAAAAATAATGAAGAAGTTGCGGAGGTAGGACACTCGAAGCAGTTGCCTGATTAAACAAATATAAAAGGTAATAGCAAAAATAACTGGAGACCAGCAAGTAGTGTTAAGAGAACACCGGTAATGAGTCAAGCGGGAACAAGGGATGGAAGCGAGGGTAAAGCATAAAAATAACCCTTAGAAAAACAAAAATGAACAGTTCAGTCATCAAAGAATAAAAAGAAGCTAATCAAAAGAATGACTCTCAGGAAAACATTTCATGGAGAGTGAATAAATAAGCTGAGGAATAAAACGGCTATTTACTGAAGTTTTCACAGTACAATAACATGAAGAAATCTCTCACACTGAAATAAAGCTATCAGATTCGGATTTAGCCACGCACCATGATAGACGCCTTATTTATAGTCTCTTAGTCTGCAGGCCTTTAAATAAACTATCCCAACATCATGTGAACATTGCATTTCTCAAATTTGTGACCAAAGATGTGCACCAAATACAATTAGGTCGAGAAAGCTACTAAGTAATACCAGTACTCAGTTTAATTCTCAATACTCCACACAAACAGCGAGCTTCATACATTTCCTGATATTAGAATTGCCACACTGAACATACCATTTGCTATTTCATATGTGGTTGCTAACTCCTACCGGGTCTCCTGATACTGCTCACAAAATGTACAAGTTCGGTATACTGAGATTTCTAAGCATCGTGCTCAGCTGAAAAGGAATCTTAGTTCAAGTTTGGCTACTGCTTGTCAATGGCGATGTTAATAATGCAATGGAGAAGTGATTTGTCAATAATTTTTTTTATAAGAGTGCCAGTCTCTGAACGCAATTTACGGCTATTTATCGAGTCCCTATTTTTGTGTTCGTATTTTATTTTTATACTGCATTTTTTATTATTGTAACGGAAAAACTTTTATGAATGCAAAAAAGAATAAAAGGAAAAGGAAGACTCCAGGTTTAGTGCTGAAAGTAAAGATCACTGTAAACTGGATTGCCGTTTTTTGTACACGTGAATATCTTAAATGGAAAGAAGGAAAATATTGGATTTTGAAATTTATGTCAAAATTATAAGTTACCAATACTTATAAAAAAATAACATTATTGTACCAATAACCGAAGGTGGCAAAAACTATTCAGTGAAATTAATAATAATAATAATAATAATAATAATAATAATAATAATAATAATAATAATAATAATAATAATAATAATAATAATAATAATCGTCACCATCATAATCATCAAAACAGCCATATGTGAGCTTTTTCGTAACTTTGGTGATTTTAAATCAAAACTCGTAAAAAGGATGGTAGGTGTTAATGGCTACCACATGCAAATTATCCAGTTTTATTTCCCACAATTCAATTTGTTTGCATTATTGGCCGTGTGAAATCATAATATTATGCAGTATTTACAAATATTGTGCATGAATGTGCATATTTTTTGCGCCACTTTGCTAAAAAAGATTTTTACCATACTATATCAAGTACAGTTATGCATGTTTATTGCACCAAAATTCGAAGACTTAATGCTATTTATAACACAAATTCATAGAACCTGGTGATATTTATGCACTGCCGCGCATGACTGTGGGCATTTTCAGTGATGGTTAGCATTTAATAACTTTCAATTATGCACGTTTACTTGTTCACAATGTGGCGTATTAGTGCTGTATGCTATGTGAGATCAGAAAACAAGGCAATATTTACATAATCATGGTGCAGGAATCTACTTAGTTTTGCTGTTAATTCGTTCAAATTAATAGTTAACATACATTATCAACAGCAGCTATGCATGCTTATTTGCTCAAAAAGCGGCGTATTTGTGCTATGTGCTGTTTGGAATCATAAAACTAGGCGCTATTTACGTGTAATGCTTATATTGATAATTAAGATAGTGATATTTACTGTATATGAGTTTTAGATAACCATTTATATGATTCTAAGTGGAAATAGCATTGTAAAGGAAATGCGCAAGTAAAATGATAAAATCTGCATTACAAAAATGAAAGGAATTAGTGAAGAACTGTCAGCGTTCTGATGACAAAGTCTGGATTAGGGCAAAACGATGTTTTGTTGATGTAGTAATTTTTGGACAGAGACCTCTCGTATTTGATAACATTGACACTTACTGGGAATCTAAGGGCGTCGTCAATTCTTTATGTGTTACACGCATCGTCCTCCTAATATGTCCAACTAATGTTCAACTTATTTGGTGTTGCCAGTCATCATCATTATTTTATGAATACTGACATAACCAATTACTAATTTACTTTTAATCACATTCCAGTGACTTTTGTATAATCCTTAATGTAAACTACGTTGTCACACGTGGCTTTTGTGATAGCTGTGAAAAACCACAATTTGTTAACAGTGTGCTTGGAGTTTGTGTGAAACAGAGTGAATAAGAATGAAAATGCGAGAGATTCAAGGGGAGACTGCCTGAGAGAATAGGCACCTCATTCTATATTTTCGTAATAAAATTCATAAATGTAAAGATCTTTCTTATTTTTAGAACTCCCCAACCTAATCCATCAATATATAACATACATAACATAGTGCAAGAATGTACTTATTTTCTTTGTTCGCTGTATGTTAGCAAGTATATGCATGGATGTTATATTGTCATATTCAATGTATTTTTCGTTCACAGGTGATCATTACCATCAATGATGCACATGATATTCATGAGTCTACTCTTCCCAATTTTCATCAGTGATGTTTTACGAGACCTCCTATCTTCTATAATTTTGAGAGAGAGAGAGAGAGAGAGAGAGAGAGAGAGAGAGAGAGAGAGAGAGAGAGAGAGAGAGAATGTTTACTTCTTGCCCAACCTCTTATTTTTTTCCCCTTTCGTAGTACAACCAAGCAAGGAGGGCCCTCATTGTGAAACAGGACATGACCCCTAGAGATGACCAGAACCCTGTATACCTCTATGGTGTCCCTTTTGAGGAAAGTAGGAGTGCTTCCTTGTGGTGGAAGGAGGAGGACACCAGCCCCGCCCCCGTCAGAATATATTCATCTCTTGCCTGCACTTCCTTATGTGCATTACACTCGAGTATTAGGCTGGGGCATGACACCTCTCCCCTCTACTTTGTCTCCTCGTCGTACCTGAGGGCCTTGTGTATAGGGAGGACATTTGTGACATTGCTAATCATCATCAATATTTTGCTGTCCTTCCACCTACAGACTACAAATTCAGAAGCAGATGCCATTTTACCTTGCATGAACTTTGTAGCCATAAGTGGAGCCCTTCCTATCCGGTTGGGAATTCAATATTATTGTTCTCCTAACTTATATTCCCATTTATTTTTTCATATTTGTTTGTAATTAGTCCTTGCCAGTTGTTGATAGGTAATTATTATTTTTCTAGCCTACATGCCCTTCTATTTTTAGGTGAAAAAAAGCTTCTTAATAAATATTGCTTTGCTTCTTGTGTTTCCATACATTCCCATCCTACAAGATTTATGTCCATAAACTGCCCAAGTGACCATTAACAGTCATGACCAGATCCCTGGGTTGCGGGCTGGGCACTAAAAAAGTTCACTTCGAAAAAACTCCTCTATTAGCCAAGTTTTCAAAAAAGTCACAGGAGTAAATTAGTCTTTGACTTGGGCTAGTTTCACAATACGGCATAATTTTTTTATGATATTCACGATTTCTAGGAATGCCCGGTAAAAGGATTAGAAAATTTAGTAGAAGCCAAGTTTTATTTTATTTGAGAGTGAAACTAATGGAGACCAAAAAGGGAAAACCACTCAATTCACAGAAATATCAAAGAATTGAAAATTTCCTTAGTAAAGACTGGTTTACAAATCACTGAAAAACTTTCTCAGTGTATTCTCAGTATGCAGAATTCTAGACAACTGAAGGAAAGATAGACTGAATAAATTTCTCAAGAATCAAGATAAGTTAAACAAACACCATCAGTGAAAAGATCTAGGTGGGTTGATCCTGAGTACTAAAGCTGGCCAGTACTAAAGTAGACTTATGGTTGTTCATTTATTTGTGCTAAATGTATTGTAAGTCTCGTACTGTTCATTCCATTTGTTTTGAATGATTTAGTCATTTACCTGCTGACTCTGTTAATAGTAATGATTGTGCTGTTCGTGTGATGGTTTATTGATTGTCTTCCATATACTGACGCTGTTATATTATTTGAATTTTATTTACTGATTCCTTTTAGTAAATGTTATTTACTGACTAATAAATGTAAATCTTTGGTACTTTTCTACTGACTCATTTGTGAAAATATACAATTGGTAAATTTTCTTCAGCTATAAATTTGTTTTAAGGCCACCGTTTGGTATTGATTTGCTCCTCCATCCTTTGTCTGCCTCAGTTACAGCCAGACTTTCTAAGTCCCAATCTAGTATTATCTTTTGAGATTAAGAACATGTTGAATCCAAAATGAGTTTTTTACAAAATGGCGACCATGACAGGATTGGTTGTCTTTCGTCTGGCATGGTTGCAGGGCATCAGAGGAGAGAGAGAGAGAGAGAGAGAGAGAGAGAGAGAGAGAGAGAGAGAGAGAGAGAGAGAGAGAGTACTGTGTAAAAACAAAATAACTTTTTTCTTTGAGGTGGGGAGATGTCAGGTTTTGTGACTGTTTAGCAGGAACAATTGTTTCCCATTTGTCGCCGGGTAATGGTCGTTTCACTTGTTAACTTGTTCTTGTTTTTGTTAAGGTGAGTTGACATCCGCCAAGCAATGTGGAATGTTTTCAGTCAGTAAGTCAGTAGCAGAGAGTCAGTAGAGTCACCATCAGGTATGGTTACCTGAAAGTAAGCAAGAGAGCAGCATCCAGTATGGTGACCTGAAGAGTCAGTATCGGAGAGCCAGTATTTGAGTGGCGTCAGGTATGAGGGTGCCTGATGGCTTCCTCGACATGATGTGGAGAATCACCTCATCTGTGAGGCCATGTTCCGGTTTGCATCCATGTCTGTGTCGACAGCTCACCTGAGTTTGTGTGTGTGTGCGACCTCGTCTTTGGGAGTGACCTCATCCTTGAGTGCGACTTCATCTGTGTGTGTGACCTAGTCCGAGTATTTTAGCCTCGCGTGTTTCGGAAGCTCACCTCATCCGTGTGTGTGTGACCTCATCCTCATATTGCAGCCTCACATGTTTCGGAAGCTCAACTCATCTGTGTGTGTGTGAACTTGTCTGATATTGCAGCCTCGCATGTTTCAGAAGTTCAGCTTATCTGTGTGTGACCTCGTCCGAGTATTGCAGCCTCCCATGCTTCAGAAGTTCAACTCATCTGTGTGTAGGACCTCATCCGTGTATTGCAGCCTCCCATGTTTCGGAAATTCACCTCTGCGTTGCTGGACCTGTTATGGTTACATTTGTTAGCCCTGTTGTGGTTGTGTTTGTTAACCCCGTTATGGTTGTATTGGTTAGCCCTATTGTGGTTATTTTTGTTATCCCTGTTGTGGTTACGTTTGTTAGCCCTGCTATGGTTATATTGGTTAGGTCTGTTGTAGTTATATTTGTTAACCTTGTTGTGGATGTGCTATG
>NC_089783.1:762767-767767 GCF_040412425.1 Macrobrachium rosenbergii | reverse complement strand
TATTATTATTATTATTATTATTATTATTATTATTATTATTATTATTATTATTATTAATCATAAAATCCATTTGCTAACAAATTATGGACATCGCTATAATTTTTACTGCTGGGCCATTATCGATAGAAAAATTCAGAGTATTCTATTACTATTTACTTGAAAATTCTAAAACTCTAAAGCACCATTAATTTAAACAGGTAATAAAACTCAGGTCCGTCAAAATATTTATCACTTGGTAATTACATCGATAGAAAACAAAATTCTATTACCAAGCAATTCAATTAACGATTTCTCCCGTTGGATGGAAAAGTTGTCCAATTCAGTGTTTTATAAATGACAGTGTAAATATCGTAATATATTTAGTTGGTTCGGTACCCGATGACTGGTCTGCATCCTGCAGACTGACATCACAAAAACAAGGGTCCTCAGTGCCGAAAACAAGTCTATGCTGAGAAAATTAACACAATGAAACACAGATAAAATTCCCTTGAACCGTTCGCTGTTTTCGAAGATCCCTCGTAATTACATTCCGGCCTTACAACTATGATTTTCTCGCAATGATTAAAAAAATTTTTTTAATACATTTTTTGGGGGGGAAGAAAGCTCGCTTCCTACACAAACTGAAATGCACTGAGCTATCGGAATACATCATCCCATCCGGAATCTGAGGAGAGAGGGTTTAGCTGCCCTCTTCATCCCAGTAATCGCAGAGGAAACGTAAATCGACCCAGAAAATGCTACACACACATGAGGACCAAGGATCATCAGATAGCGGTTCGGGTTTTTCATCTGCCAAAAATTTACGTCACACGGTGAGACCAATTCTTATGCAGCAAAGAGCTGCTTTCAGGGCATATATAAATTATTTCACAACAGTACAAATTCAGAGAAAGGTTTTAAATGGCCTATCACCAAATCGTTGAATGGTTCTCTCTTTTAACTTTTCTGAATTGCTAAGTCTTGACCATTTGTCTATGATCTAAACAACCTCATTTTAACTTTGACAACTGTTCTTTTATTTTTTTTTCGGTGAGAAACAATATTTGTGATTTTTATGTATGTACTTATGCTCTATAGTTGTAATAACGCTCTTGAAGAGGTCTGGTGGAAGGCGAAATTATCGAGCTATTAGAGTGTTTTATTCTCTTTTCTCCTGTGGACGCTACTGACACACACACACACACACACACACACACACACACACACACACACATATACACACAATACATATAGGGCGCTGACCACTACAATATATATATATATAGGAATTATATATATACCATAAGTTTCCAATCATATATTATCCCTTCTAGTATAAGATAGAAATAATATATGGAACATATATAGTTATATTTTCTGAAATATCCCTCTGTGTTGATTACATCTTATTCACTCAGAAGGGGTATTGAATGAAATGCTGCCAACTGGGTCATTTTCAATTGAAAGCAGCAGCTTGCCCAGGACGCTGAGTGGCACTAGAACACACAAGCGCCCTTCTCTTCAATTGAAAGTTGGAACCTGATCCTGTGCGAGTCATAACAGTATATATATATATATATATATATATATATATATATATATATATATATATATATATATATATATATATATATAAATCGATTTATATTCATACTGCTGTATATATTACTGTCGAATATATAGTATATATTCAGATTTATATTCATTTGAGTATATTACTGTCGAATATAAGTTCAGTACTTTGAGTCAAAATAGTTCCAGCAGGTGTGCTAAAAAAAAAAAAAAAAAACTTGATTTTGACACGAACACGTATAGCAGAGTTGGAATACATTTTATCTCTCATGACTGATTAGCTTTAAAGCATTCAGGCTACCAAGGCTACCGATAAGGCGCTTTCTTCCATACAGCTCTTGAGATAGCTAAAAGAGGGAGTTGGAGGGATTTGAGATCCTGAAAATGAAGGAGGTAAAGTACAAGGATCTAAAAGTGGAACTTGGACAATATACCCGCGGATGAGCTATGAAGCAATAGTTGGAGAGATTGGACAGCAAGATTTAAGAAAGGAAGGGAGAATGGAGGTAAAATAAAAGGCTAAAAGAGGGTACGGCTAGGATAGGAAGGGACACTGAAGACACCCTTTAGTAATTCCTACAATGCCTACAGTATATTACGTGGGGAGCACTGCCGTATTTACACCGTACGAAGAAATATCTCTTATGATAACGCAGTTTAAAGGCATACAGAAGTTACGTGTGTATGTTAGTTTATATATATGTATATATGTATGTATGTATATATATATATATATATATATATATATATATATATATATATATATATATATATATATATATATATATATATATATATATATATATATATATATATATATATATTCACATACACATACACACACACACACACACACATATATATATATATATATATATATATATATATATATATATATATATATATATATATATATATATATATATATATATATATATATATATGTGTGTGTGTGTGTGTGTGTGTGTGTGTATTATAATATTACATTATTATTACACACACACACACACACATATATACATATATATATATATATATATATATATATATATATATATATATATATATATATATATATATATATATATATATATATATATATGTGTGTGTGTGTGTGTGTGTGTGTGTGTGTGTGTGTGTGTGTGTGTGTATGTAACGCGCGTAACTCGACGGAAGGGCGACAGAGAGAGTCACGGAACCTTGGTTTCCTTAATGATCGCATAGTATCTTCTTCTATTTTTTTCAGTACCAGGTGCCACATCGATGGAAACAAAAATGGACAGGACCGGATTACTCTCAGGAGTACCAGGAACTGGAACCTCATGGGAAAACGAAACATAAATGGCCAAGGGCTCTGTAGGCATTGCAAACAGCATCACTTGCTCAGCAGGTGGCCAGGTTCCGAGGTATAAATCCAAAGATTTCATAAATGCCACTGCCTGGCATTGAAGGACTGTCAGTTTTTGCTCTGTTGTTGTTTTCTGTACAGCCCAAATGCATCCTGCAATGATTTTGCAGAAAGTACATCAGCATCTTCTTCAACTACTTCACTGCTTTCTTGTGAAATTACATTGTTCGAAAAGATCTCTCTGTACGCATTGCATGTAATTTATTACTTTTTATTTTACTTTATTTTATTTTATTTTTTTTTTTTTTGCATAAGGGCTTTGCACGAACTTTTACTTTCATAATCAAACCTTCTATGCTTCTTCATCCTCTTGTGGTGTGTATTTTCTCACTGCCAACTCCTTGCAAGGAGGCCCCAAATGAAGGTCAACGACCATTCTTCAGAGTTCGAAGGTATTGTCCTTCTGTCAGTAATGAAGTGCGTCCATGGAGGATTTCTCCTAAAACTTTTGGTTATACTGGTGTCACCCACTGGTATCCACTACACACTTTAATCTTAATTATATAAATCTTATGATAGTATGTAATGATCTGTAAAATAGGTTAGCCTCAGTTACCTTTCAAATAGGTTTTTGGTTGCCAAGTCGTCAAGACCCGTCTATTTGGATGGGTTTGTGGCTTTACAGATGTTAATTTCTATGCAAATCACTTGAAGGTGCTGTTAATGTCCAGAATATATGATTTTTATATAAACATAAAAACAGAAATTTTTATCATATGTTCACATTTATTTAAGGATTCATCGATATTATAAAATTTAGAAAACCAAAAATCATGTATTTTCTGGACGTTTTCCAGGTTTGCATGGCGACACCAAGCTTTCTGTGGTAGGTTATTTTTTACTTTCTTCTTTTTGTCTTGTACCCACTTCCGAGGTTTCGTGGGCACATAGGCATTTGGGTCATTTAGCCGAATTGGTCATAGTGAGACTCAAAGGTTTATTAGAAAATCGGTGTAGGAAGTTTTTAAACCAACGTCAAAATTATTATTCTTTGAATTGTTTTTTTAGAAGACCTCTAGAATCTTTGCAGGTTTCATTGCTGCCGGTTGTAAGTACTTAATATTTCTCGAGTACATTAGTAATTGTGCAAATGTGTTTCTCCTTAACCTCTTCCTCTGATTTGATTTTTTTTTTTTTTGCAAGTTTATGAATAAAAAAATTGTTTCTAGTGACTTACTGCTTCAGCTCCTACACATCCTTGTGTCTGAATATTGCAGGCTTTGGTATGTTTCGTTAATCTTTTCCTAGTACGAGATACACAGGAAAATCCCATGTTTAAGCCTTAATTCCCTGATGAGGTTTTTCAACTGGGCTCTAGTTCAGACTTTTACACACCCTGAATCACACAGTCGTAGCCGACTAATGTAAAGAGTTACAGACGGATTTTTATTACTTTATTCTTTCCAGACATAAATTATCGCTAACTCATCGACCTGACTCGTAAGAAAGTAACATGACACCAGGAAACTGTGGACCTATATAAAGTGCAGCACAATCAATATTATTAGTAAATTTTTTTATTGTCAGTTTCGTTTCAGATAGTTATTTGGGTGAACGATTTTTTTAAACAAGCTGGAGATCTTTGTCTTTTTAAAAATTAATATAATTTTTACTTCAACTCGACAAGTCAACGAAATTTTAATCAGTGAAATAACGTTCCTTGTATTGGTGTTATTTCTCTGTTTTATGATAACCTGGATATTTATCAATTCAGTGTTCTACAGTACTACATATTAACTGATGTTTTCTGGTTACAGTTTCACAACCCAAAAGACGGATATTTGGAATGCTATACAACATATACAATCAGTTCAAAAAGATTGTTGATGATAATAGTTTTCCAAATAATGATAGTTTCTTAGATATGTTTTTTTTTTTATATATATTTTCGCAAAGTAATACAAAAAAACCAAATTGCGATTAAAGTTCTAGGAAGTAATGTTACTTCCTCTTTCTCTTTCTCTCCTTTTGTGGATAAGCTAAAAGCTTTTTCTTAGTATCGGGAAGATTGTTCAAACTTGGTTATGCGAGAATTTCTGGC
>NC_089783.1:650267-757767 GCF_040412425.1 Macrobrachium rosenbergii | reverse complement strand
TATTTCTGGTGATAGAAATTCATTTTTCTCGCTATAATGTGGTTCGGATTCCACAATATGTTGTAGGTCCCGTTGCTAAGTAACCAATTGGTTCTTAGCCACGTAAAAATAAGTCTAATCCTTCGGGCCAGCCCTAGGAGAGCTGTTAATCAGCTCAGTGGTTTGGTAAAACTAAGCTATACTTACTTTTAACAGAAAATGAAGAAGGACGTTCTAAAATTAGTATAAAATAAAGCATTGCAATAATATACCCCGAAAATGACTTGGCAGTATTAATGAAAAAAATTACCGAGAAAGTTGTGTAATTAGTAAGTAGAACATAATTATATTGCATACACTATTGTAAACCTACAGCACATCATGCAATTAATTTTCATTGAAAGGTTGGTTTAAATTAGTGGTGAGATAATATTATTGTATCAAAATGAAACTAGATTCAAATAGCTTTATGAAGAATCATTATCTGGACTCATATCTTAGCAGACAGTTTACTATGGAATTAAGTTTTCTATTTTTAACTTATGAGAGGCATAAATCTAAAATGCATATTTTTACACAAGTTCTATCTATAGTACTGTTATGTAAAATAACGTTTTCTACGTAACTTTGCTAAAAATCGTAAAAGTCGACTTTCTTTTATTTCCTAAAACGCTTGTTTTCTCTTTGACAGCATTTTCAAGGGAATTCTATTCTGTTGAGCTTACTGCTCAGTGACTTTCAATGTTCCAACACCAGAGTTTTCAAGTAAACCAGCTGTTTCCTGATTAACTTCACAACTGTATGTTCTCGTATCCTTTGCTTGGAGACGCCTCGTAGTTTTTTGCATTAGCAAATATATGTAAGTAAATATCTCACCCATTTTGCGACATAATGGACAACATATTCTCATTGTATAGTTCTGACATCTCGTAACATTACTTAGAAATACTTTGAAAATTAAGACAATAATTACATTTAATATTTGAACCACTTCAATTACTGCAGGTAAGAGCAAGTTGCAGTTCTCAGCAAGAATCAATAGTGTGATTGAAATAGAAAAAAAAACAGTACTCAAAAGGGAGCCAAAAAAACATAAAACAAAATGAAGAACTTGTTTCATTTAAGATCCTAAAAGAAATGGTATTGAAAATAGCAAAACACGTCAACAAAGAGACATTTGTTTGCAACAATAAACTTTTATTGTGATAAGAGCAAAATGCTTCATTTTTGGTCTCTTTTCATGTTTCCGCACTAGTAATAGCCTCAGCATGTCACAGTTCAATATATATATATATATATATATATATATATATATATATATATATATATATATATATATATATATATATATATATATATATATATATATATATATATATATATATGTACATTTCCTCCTGGATATGAGGCTAAACTATATCCGGTTGCAAAGCTTTTGCTAAAGGACATAATGAGGTTACCTTGAATTGCAACTACCTCCAGGTCACCCTTGGGAAAGGTGTAGTACCTGTAAACCTCCCTTGCTAGGGTACAGCTCCACTGCCTTGTGGATAAACTTTTTAGTTAAAGGCTAAGGAGAAGGAAAACTCCAAATTTAAAACCCCTACTGCCTTGTATGGTCAACCTTTTTAGGTAAAGGCTAGGTCTATGGCTTATAACCATAGCATGGAAGAGAACTGGAGACCTCACCATGTATAACCTCCAAGAATAATCATGGCTACGTCACAAAGAAGATTACAGATGAACGGCGTTAGTGGGAACTATGTCAGAATGGATGATGTGGTTGTCTCTGCCCGGTCAAACTAGTCATGTGGTGCAGGTGGCATTTGACCGTCATCAAGCTACTGCCCCAAAAAGAAAAGAAAGAAATGTAATAACAACCCAATGACAACAGAAAACAAGGAAAATAAAGATAGCTACTTGGAATGTTAGAACATTATATCAGGCTGGAAAGAAAATGAATGTAGAGAGAGAAATGGAAAGAATGAAGCTACAAGTATTACTTCAACAGGAGGAACCTTCATATACTCGGGAGGCCAGAGTGCTGAGAGAGGTGTTGGTGTGATTCTAGACAAATCTGTGAAACCATGTTTGATAGGCTATTGGGCTGTATCTAACAGGATTTTGTTGGTGCTCTATAAAAGCCACACCATTCAATATATGCATAATACAAGTATATGCACCTACATCTGAACATGATGAAGAGGATGTTGATCAATTTTATCTAGAGCTAAATCAGGCAAGAGAGCAGTGCAAAGAGCATGAAGTAATTATGGTTATTGGTGACCTCAATGCGAAGGTGGGACAAGGAAGAACAGCGGATATTGTTGGGCCTTTTGGATTAGGTAGAAGAAATGAGAGAGGAAACAGATTTGTAGACTGGTGCTTAGAGAGAGAACAGATTATATCAAACACCTGGTTTAAGCACCACCCAAGACATCTCTGGACATGGAAAAGCCCTGGTGACAGAGTTAGAAACCAAATAGACTTTCTAACCATCAATAAGAGATTTAGAACTTTGTCAAGCAAGTGAAAACCTACCCAGGAGCCGATTGTAATAGTGACCATGTACCAGTTGTAGCAACAGTGATGGTGAAGTTTGAAAATCAGAGGAAGAGTGCACCTAAATCAAAGAGGCAACTGAAATTATTGAAAACAGAGGAAATGAAGAACCAATATAATATAATTGTAAGAAATAGATATGACCAGCTTAAGGAGGAAGGTCCAGTGCTCCAACATCCTCAGCAAAAGTGGCAAAATATGGAAAATGCAATAAGAGAAGGTAATGAAATAATACCATCAACAAAAAGGAGAGCTCGGAGAGAATGGATGACAGAAGATATCTTGATAATGATGGATGAAAGAAGGCTACAGAAGGGTAAAAATGAAGATAGATATAGAGCTCTGGATAGAACTATTAAGAGGGAATGCACAAGGGCAAAGGAGAAATGGATGGATGAGATTTGTGAGGAGGTAGAAGATTTGGATAAAAGGGATGAACGGAGAAAGTATGATAAGGTGAAAGAAATTACTTTTAAGAAGAAGAGAAGTATCAGCACTGGTATCAAAAAAGCAGATGGAACCATAGTAATGGAGTCAAAAGAAATATTGGAAAGATGGACGGAATATATTGGAGAATTGTTTGATGATGATAGAATAGAACATCTAGACTTCAATGACAACGGAGAAGGACCAAGTATAATCAGATCAGAGATAGAGGCATCTTTAAAACAAATGAAAAACGATAAAGCAACAGGTGATGATGGAATAGCAGCAGAGATGTTGGTAGCTCTGGGAGAATACATCATTGATATATTAATGGAAATAGTGGAAGGAATATATGAAGGTGGAGAGCCTGCAACACAGATGTACAAATCAACATTTATCACAATGCCAAAAATACCAGGAACACTTGAGTGCAATAAACACCGGACTATCAGTATCATGAGTCAGATCACAAAAATAATATTAAGGATTGTTTTGAATAGAATAAGAAATAAGATACTCCAAGAGATTGGCAATGAACAGTGTGGTTTTATTAGAGATAAAGGGACAAGAAATGCAATTTTTATTTTGAGAATGTTGATGGAGAGAGCAATAGAAGTGAAAAAGATCTATATATTTGTTTTGTTGACTATGAAAAGGCTTTTGATCGGGTTAGACATGTAGACCTTATAAGGATATTGGAACAGATAAATATCGATGGGAAAGATCTAAGATTAATAAAGAATTTATATTGGAATCAAGAGGCATCAGTGAAAGTAGAAAATGACGAATCAGAGACTCGGCACATCAAGAGAGGTGTAAGACAGGGTTGTGTGTTATCACCTGATCTCTTCAATTTATATAGTGAAATGATAATGAGAGATCTCAGAGATATGGAAGGAATTAAGGTTGGAGGAGTCAATATTAATAATACCAGATATGCTGATGATACAGCACTTGTTGCAGACTCTCATGATAAACTTCAAGCTTTAGTCAGTACTTTACACGAGTCACAGAGAAAGAGGTCTGTCAATAAATATTAAGAAAACAGAAGTTATGGTTATCTCCAAAGATGAAATCCCCCAAGAACAGATATAAGAATTAATGCTGAAACAGTTAAACAAACCGATAGTTTTAATTATTTAGGATGCACTGTCACAAGTGATGGAAAATGCGAAAAAGAGATCAGGAAGAGAATATCCATGGCAAAAGATGCATTTGGTAAGATAAAGAGATTAGTCACCAACTCAAAAAATATCGATGAATCTTAGGAGAAGATTTGTGAAATGTTTTGTTTGGTCTGTATTGTTGTATGGCTGTGAAACTTGGACCTTTGAGGGAAGGCAGACGAGGAGAGGTTACAGGCTGCAGAAATGTGGTTTTGGAGAAGGATGCTGAAAATATCATGGACAGAAAGGAAAACTAATGAGCAGGTATTAGAGAGAGTAGGCATTGAGAGAGAACTTTTGGCTTCAGTGAGAGGTAGACAAATGCGGTTTGTGGGTCACATAGTGAGAAGACAAGAACTAGAACATCTCTCTCTCACTGGTAAAATCAATGGAAGTCGCCCAAGAGGAAGACCTAGACAAAAATATATGGATGGATTGGTGAGAATGACTGAGGAAGAATGTCTGATGGCTCAGTTGCTGCAGAGAGCCAGAAATAGAGAGGAGTGGCGAGCCATGATTGCCGACGTCCTTGGGGATATGGCACCTGGATGATGATGATGATATATATACGATTATATTAATGTCTTTTCCTGTAATACCACAGTGTAATATGAATATAAAAGAAAATATAAAACACTAAAATTTAAAATGAAGCAAGTGAGCTTTTTCAACTTGTACCCCTGTTCACTGGTAGAATATGGTAGAATATTTTACCAGTGAACAGCACAGAAGCAAGTGCCCTGAAATATATGGTTGCAATGTTTAAATAGTGTTTTATGGACCTTTTATATTCATATATATATATATATATATATATATATATATATATATATATATATATATATATATATATATATATATATATAGATATATATATATAAATATATATATATATATATATATATATATATATATATATATATATATATATATATATATTATATATATATATATATATATATATATATATATATATATATATATATATATATGTATATATATATATATATATATATATATATATATATATATATATATATATATATATATATATATATATATATATATATATATATATACATATATATATATATATATATATATATATATATATATATATATATATATATATATATATATATATATACATATATATATATATATATATATATATATATATATATATATATATATATATATATATATATATATATATATATATATATATATATATATATATATATATATATATATATATATATATATATATATATATATATATACAAACATATATATATATATATATATATATATATATATATATATATATATATATATATATATAGATAGATAGATATATATATATATATATATATATATATATATATATATATATATATATATATATATATATGGGGTTATATATATATATATGGAGGTATATGTAACACATATCCAGAAATGGAAGTTTCCATGGATCTTTGTCGTCCGATTCTAATCGGATTTTTGGGTGTGTTAACGGAAATATAAGTTAGTTTGTGTGTTACGAAAAGCTCAATGCAAAGAGGTTCGTGATAAATTGGGCCTTGTTTTGTGTCAAACAATAACCGAAGAATGTTTTGGACACACTGGGAACTGGAATTCCCATAATCCCATTTATTGAAAGTGAGTAGAGACTTAGGAAAATTACTAACTTATAAGCCTTTTTTTACAGACTTGAATATTCTTTGTTATGATTCAACATGCTGATGATATGGGTGATATTTGACTTTTTTTTTTTTTTTTTACAGAGATGGTTCCTTCTCTTTTCTACAGAAATGTTTCAATGGAACCATGGCTAATTGGGGTGGACACACATCTGTACGGATATGCGTGCAATATAGCCATAGTGGAAAATAATTTGGATAGCCTTAAGTCAATCTTGGCATATAAGAGGAAATAAGACAATGAGTTTTTAAAGTTGCTTAGAAAGAGACTTGGTGTTATTATGGAACTTTAGGAGACAATGACAGGGAGTGGGAATTAGTTCCCACGTATTATGTTCTTTTGGTGACTGGGAAATTTCTGCATTTGGGTTTCCATAACTAACGTGCTTATTTTAATTTTACATTGATGAGTTGTTGGGCTTACTTAATAAATGTTTATTTTTGTAACTGAGGATTGATTATCATGCATTTTAGAATTAGGAACTGAGTCCATGTGAGAGGGAGAGAGAGAGAAAGAACTTCTCGGCTGCCAGCGAACAGGTGCAAACTGATCCGAGGAAGTGCTATTTGTCAGAGTTGACAGGGGCATAACAGTGGCGGCTAGCGGTAACAAAATAGATTTCCGTGTTTGAAAATCCACGCGGAAGATAGAATATATGGATGATGTTGAAGTGGGAGATAGGGCGTTGCCTGGGGACGGTATCCGTGATTGCAATCTTGCACTTTTTGCGAGGCACAGTTACTCTGTCGTCATTTTAACAGTCAGTCTTGATAAGTGGGTGATTTAGGGAGGAGTCATTAACGAGTATCGGGGGTTATTACCGCGTTTTTTGGCGAATGATATATTTGGGTGTTTTTAAGTGAAGTGCGGTTATATCTCAGTGAGTGTAGGGATCATCACGCTGATACTGAATCAGATTTACAGGGTAACTACCTATAATTCCCCAATTCAGCCTTTTCCAGGCTTAGTGACAGGCATTTTGCTACAGCCTGTTCAAAATTTTATTAAGAGTGCTCAGAACCGTTTGAATACGAAGTAATTCACAAATGAGACAGAGGCGTTTAATGAAGCTAAAGGTTTTCTGGCTTTATACATGGGGATATTGGCTGATGCTGCCTTAGTTTCCATTTCAAGAAATGTCAGACTTGGGACGACCTAAAAGGGTTTCTTAGAACTGCTTACAGGGCAGCTGAGTGTGGGGATTTATTTCTGGATATAAGAGCCTTCTATAAGATTAGGAAGGGGCAGAGTTCGATGGTAGATTTTAGCTCACAATTATTTGACGCAGCAACAGACTTTGTAGAGAAATTAAGAAGTTCGAGGTGGGTATATGGTGATTCTGTATCTTTAGAGAATTTTCAGAAGTTGTTGCATTTGTCTTGGCTTTTGAATGAGGTTCCGGATGCTGTGGTAAGCAGTTTTGACAGTCGGGTAGATAGTGCAGCAGATTGCTGTAAAAATCGTTCAGATAGTGAAACAAGCATGAAATTTGGCACAAACATTCCTAAGACTACGCTCTCTTAGAAAAGGGCGCTGGCCACCTGAAATCCAAGATGGCGGCTATTTTTCAAAATGGCCGCCATCTATGTTGAGATTCACTGGTTTGGGAGCATCTATTGATGGAATATGCCAGTTTTTTTTTTTTTTAAACCTCGACTTTTAGGTTATAAAATGTTCCATACCACACATTTTATTGAAAACCCTTACTAAATGAATTGTAACCAAGATGGCGTACAAAATGGTTGCCATAAAAGTTTTTTTTTCTTTCCACAGCGCTAGCAGACATAGAGACCAACTGTTTTTATTTAATGGTATATTCATGTGATCAGACAGTTTAACTAATATGCTATTTTCAACTGAAATAGTAATGGTATGGTCACATACAACATTGTGTCTAAGACTGTAACCATAAAAAGAAAAGAAGAGAAATACGGACTAAACGCAACCAATCTATGTATAGGTCTCTCAACCTACACCTTGAAAAAATTCGAGGATAAGAAGGTAGGCATAGCATGACACGTTGGATGCTCAAGCCAGATTATCTACTGAAGAGAGGGCAATATTTATCTAGACTTCACATTTGCAAGTGCACAGAGCTGTGCAGGGAATACCCAGCTTGTAGCACTTGCACCTTCCCTGACAGCCTGCTTTGCATCCACATTTGGTAAGCTGTTGGCAACTCTTGGCTAAGGGCGAGTTGGTTGTCCAGAGGACTTGCCATGCTTCACCAGACTTTGCCATCCCCACTCAGCAGGGTTCTCTGGCTGTGGCTGACACTGGTGGCCTGCCCCCACACACAACCAGCCTGGCACGCAGCACGCTTGGTGTGTTGGAGGAGAGCTCCTGGTTGGTGGAATGGCCTCATATGCCCTTTGTTTTCTGGCAAACATATCAAGTCTAGCCTCATCCACAGTGCCAGCAGTGCTGGATCTTTCATACATAAGTATGACAAACCTCTCCAGGACCTTCAGGTCACTCTCTTCCACTCTGAGAGGGTAGTGACTCAGTTTGGAGAACACAGTGGAGGCCTCTGGAAAGATGTTCCATGTCTGCCAGGCGGTCTTCTTGCCCTTGCTCCGGAAGGCTGACACTGTATCACAGCCTGTGAACGCATGGAAGAAGAGCATGCCATTCACCTTCTCCTGGCCCAGAGAGTTGCACAGGTCATGCACAGCAATCCAGCGCAGGCTCTGGCCTTAGCCAAATGCCACCCATAGCTTCTCTAGCCCTAGATTGTGGAGAGTGGAGAAAGCACTGACTGCAACGACAAGAACATCTGTGTCATTTGCTTTAACCGTGATGGTCTTGGCTCCATGTTCTGTGGCATATTTGGCATGGAGAAAGATGCGGGTGTCAGCTTCCTCATGAGAGCACTTTTCCAGTCCCTGAAGACTAGCCTCATGAGTGCTGAGGACAGCAGACCCTTTCGTGGCAATGACAACATTTGTGGCAGACATCTGGGCAACTTTGTCTGCCAGGAACTGGAACAACTCTGTCTTGTTGGCATCGTGTCTTAGGAAATTGCGCCAGTTGGATGGAATTGTGTTCTTGTCTGTCACCTTGCGCCTTCCTCCTTGACCACGTTGGAGCCTGGTCTCAGCTTTGAGGCTGGATGTATTGTATACATCAAATACAAGATGTGATGATGTGTACTTCCTGCTATAGGATTGTATCACAGGCAAGAAGTCGCAAAGTGCATAGCCCTCAAAGGTCTTTCCTTTCTTTGGTGGCAAGGCATGGACCAAAGCTGATCCATCTACAATGAGGACATCAGTCTTTGGTTCTTTGTCTTCTAGTGTAACATGACTCTCCAGGACCGAGGTCAGCTGAGACTTCTGACATGTGTACAGCCTACCACCCTCACTAAGGGAAGCTGGGAATGTTTGATTCTCGTGCTGGAAGAATTCCTGCAGATCACATTCACGGCTCTGACAGGATATAAATAGCTTTGAGAAAGCTGGCAATCCTCCTTCAGAAGTTTCTGCTTTGACTGTTCTACAGGAGCAGCTTCTTGCCTGAAGAAGTCAGTTCTGTTCTTCTTTATCGGCTCATAGAAGGAGACTGCATTGTTTGCCAAAGAGTCTGAAAACTTCTGAAATTTAGTGCGGCCTCTGTCAAGGTGTGTCTGTAGAAGTTCTGCTGAGCTGGGGTGGGCAATGTCTTTGTTGTCAATGGAATACAGATCCTGGCTCTCTTCCTGAAAAGGACTTCCCAAGTGTTGCAAAGCCAATGACAGCTTGCTGACTCTCTCCAAGAATGTCTTCTGCGCATGAGGTGTTTGTTCATGGTGTGTTGTCTGCTCATTAGACTCCTTACTTTGAACCTCTGTTTCGTATGCAGACACCAAGCGGATGATCTCTGGGCCAGCCACCATCCATCTTCTGAGTGCTGACGGATCTTCAGTCAGCCCAATGGCTCTCGCCATCAGCCTTTATAAAGGCATTGGTCTGCTCATGAGCTTGGTCAAGAGCCATTGCTGAGAACTGGCGACTGGTCTTGTGCACAACAAAGTTGCCAGCCTTGAACTCCTTGTGCAACTCTGGGTGTGAACTCTCTAGGGTAAGCATGTCCCTGAGGTGAATAGGCAGCCAACGAGCATAGTTTGTATTATTGTTGGAAAAGAAGTAGGGTATCAGCTCATGCAATGCCTGGCAGTAGAGGACAAAATTGGCCTCACGGAAGGACCTGATCAGTAGGAATATCACAAGTTCCATAGACAACACCATGTGCCAGAAGTGGAACTGTGGACTCTGCTGTCTTCGAAGGTCACACCACTCCTCAAACTCTAATGCCTGCTCATTGTTGTTTGCTTTCTCAGCACAGTAGTCAGTGTATGCTGTCCTCAGGAGTTTGTACAAACTAGAGGCTGTAACCTGGTGCATCTGCCGTGTCCTGGTTACACTTGCAGCTGACAGGAAGGATTCTGCAGTTCCAGATGAAGCAACTCCTGCCTCCACCAGAGCTCCTGTCCAACCACTGCCATGAAGAAGAGTACCAAGAGATGTCATTGCTGCCATCTCAATGTGCAGACCACCAAACATTACCAGATACTTGTCTTCGCCATACTGATCAGGCCACTGCCACTGCACCTGCTTTGCTACGGCATAGATTGGCTGATCAGCTGTGATTATGGGTATCTGGCCAGGGTTCAGAAAATCAGTGACATCCTGCACTTTCTGCATCACGTGTTTGATCGTAGCAACAGAATGAGCCTGATCACGCAGGAGAGGAAGCAATGAAGTTATGGTTACTTCAAATTCTGGGCTTCTCTTCATTGAAGCGTGATGAGCTGACCACGTCAGATTCACTGCATCATCTATTTCCTGGGTGACTATGACCTTGTCTAGCCACTGATACTCCAGTGCAAGCTGTGGCCCCAAGATATCTGTGGGTGGCTTTGGTATTGCAGTGTTTGTTGGCACAGGGTTCTTTGTTTGAAAGGAAGCTGGTGAGATGTTTGTGAATATGTCCGGCAATTCAGGCACCGACCTCACTTTCTCAGGTGCAAACTTTAGTTGCTGTCTTTCCTGTCCAGTGTTCTCCTTGGTGGGGTGCTGAAATATGGAGATGCTAGTTCCATGGAAGGAGGTAGTGGCAGTAGTTGCAGATGGGTTGTGGTCGATGTTGTCCATCACTGCAGTGGTGAACAACCCTTTTGGCAGTACTGGGGGACAGACCACACCCTCCTCCACATATTTGCTAACTGTGGCATCTCCTAACTGTGCAGAGACCTCCAGTACTCTGTCATAAGAGATACTGAGGCCATACTGATGTAGCATTTCAACCAGGTTTCTCTTCCTGGTTTTGGCATAGACTGAGAGTTCCATGTAGACTGGGAATGGTGTTTTCTGTCTTTGGAGTGTCTATGAGTTGTTGCTCCCTCTTTGTATCGGGAGTAGCAGTTGAACTGCATGAGCTGTGCAATGGCCTGGTCTGACTTTGATGCTCCAAATCGTAACTGCGACTTGATGTCAGCCCCATGCTCAACCATCCCTACAAACTGGAGCAGGAGAGGAGGCACAGAATTTCGTACACAAGCCTCAGAAAATGTGCCATCAAACCGTGACTGATGATCAAGTATAGACTTTCTGAGAATATTTGCTGCTTTAGCAATGATAACTGCCTCTGAAAGATCAGATGATTGAGCAAGCGCTTTTCCCACATCCTTTTTGAAATGCAAGTAATACATCTCTGCCAGATTTATGAGCCTCAAGTTCTGGAATTTCTGCCAGAAGTTTGTCTTTGAGTCTCGTGGAATTTACACTTGGTGACTCTACACCTAATTGTTCCAGACGTTGTTGGTAGAGGTGGCAAATATCTGCCAGCCGAAATGTGACTGGATCATCTGAACAAAGGTTGTTTTCAACAATGTATGTCATCAGTTCTGACAGAACTAGTGGATACACATCTGATTCTGACTCAGTGCTACCTTGGTCTTTCTCAAGGCCTCAGGTAGGACCTTTTTCTGTTGTAGAGGGCACAAAGACAGGCATGGTGATACTTAAACTCCTGTGCAATAACATCCCCACCAGTCAACTTAGCAAGGAGCTTGCCATCACTAAGTATCTCTGCACATTCACGCAATTTCAAGTCAAGGCCCTTAGTACTAGCCTGTCTGAGATCAGATGCAGGTGCCACTTTCTCACAGAAAATGCAAACTTCATTGTCATGACTGGTTCGGCGCAGTTTTGCACGACTAGTCTCAGTGTTGCTGGTCTGGTCATTGGATTGTCGCTTTCTTGCACGGTCCAGTTTAGTGTTGTTAAACAGCAAGCGACAGTTCACATGGTATTTTGCTGCATTTTTCCTGAGAGTGGCCTCTATGCCATCACCTTCATCCAGCCTTGCTGGATCCATTATCAGTGGCATTTCATTAATTTCACTGAACATGGGAATGTTCCTTGCCAGCATTGTGTACCCATCATGGTCTAGGACATGATGACTTGGAGGTGATGTCAAGTGCTCACCTCTTTTGTCCTTCTGACAAAGACAACACAAACTCCAGTTTGTTTTTCTACTGCTCAATATTGATTGGCATCACATTCTGCCATGATTTCACTTTTGATTAAGGCCGAGGGGTTATCCTTTACCACCTTAAACAAAGCACACATTCCTGTATGGGATTCAACTAGGTTCGGTCTCCCTACACCTAGCCCGATCATTCATCCAGTGCCATTTAAGTCCTGTGTGATCTGTACACCATCCGGGTAAGTACATGAACCATCATGTACAGCCCCCATACCTTGGCTCGGCTCTCCGCGCTGGCACATCCTGTCTATTCAGGTGCGGCTATCTAACTATAGCTGGTCTGGGGCTGTTAGAAAGCATTTGGGACACTAAACTAAACTATACTACAACTACTAGTCTAAGACTACAGGATTAGTAAAGCTGGATTAGCTGGCACTGAACCCCATGCTGAGTTACACAGCAGTGATGTCACCAGTGTGCCCTGGTTTGTGCAGACATACACTCTTTTACATTTATTAATTTTCCTTCAAAATTGATGAGTTATTCGAAAGAGATGGCCTCATTAGGATCTAAAACCACAGAAACCAAGATCCATGCTTAAAACGATAATTGTTGAACGGGCATTATTTCTCATTATAATTATTGTTTCTACCTTTTCTTGGCAGCCATATAGCCCCATATTTAAAGGTAAACTGTACTGGGAAGCTACAGAAACATAATATTCACAAGAAATAGTATGGAAGAGCTTTACCATATTGCTAGAAGCAAATACATGCCATTCTAGTGAAAAATTAGCCAAAATCTGTCGATACTGGCCGCCATCTTGGAATTTGGCCGCCATATTAAATTTTTTTGTGGCCTTCCCTCTTTCTGATAGAGGAACTTTAAAGAGCACTTGTGCAAAATTTCATGCTTGTTTCACTATCTGAACGATTCTTATGAAATATGCAATTATCTGCTGCACTAAGAGCCTACAGCTGATGAGACATTGATTTTTGGCGAGATTCGAAAGCACATGTCGAAATGTCCAATGGTGAATGGCATGCCGAAAGCCACATCAGTAGGCCAGAGGGTCTTCCCACAGAGAGAATCTAATTTTACTGCCAGTTGTTTTTGCGGTAAAGTAGAGAGTGATAGAAGATCTAATTTTGCTTCTAGTAGTGTTTGTGCCAACGTGGAAATTGATAGGAAATCAATGGATCAAACACCACAGTTTTGCTGTTTTAACTGTAATAGGCCAGGCATACGAAGAAGTTTTGCTGAGTTAAATACTGTGGGGGGTGTCGTAGTTTAGACCATTCTTGGCAGTTTTGCCCATCACTCAAAAGAAGTAATGTTAGGCCAGGAACTCAGGATTTTGGTGGTAGCTATAGGAAAGTTCCTCAGGAGGGATTCCAAGGTAGTCTAGAAATAGACATAATTTTTGCAGGACAGATCAGCCAAAGAAGAAAGGTGAATCTGTTCATGTCATAAAAGGCTTTTGGGAGATGTAATGGAACCGAAGCCTGTGGTGAAGGGAGCCGTGAGTGGGTCTAGTATTTTGATTTTTGTAGATACGGGTGGATCAGTCAGTTTGGTGGATTATGGTTTTTATCAATTGAAGTTTTCCCAGTATTGGTTAAGGCATTCAGAGGGGAAGGTGTGTGATGTTCAGGCTCATAACCTGGATGTTGTAGGTGAGGTGGATATCTGGTTTTTGCTGGGGAACCAGTTAATAAGGGAATCAGTTTTGATGGTGAGAGGTGTTAATTTGGGTAATAAGGTTTTATAGGGGCATCCAGTGTGTACTAGGATTGAGATTTCTATATACACTAGTAAAGAGATATAACAGATGGTGACACTGGAGGTTTTATCCTGTATGTGGGTACTGAAGAAATGGAGGGGATTATATCTAGAAATGGAAATCAGGAGGAAATTGTAGATGATCAGTCATAGGGAAATAGTGAGACTAATGGTGAGAGCAAGAGAACATATAAACGTGTCTTTTTGGAGGATATTAGTTTAGAACCCGGTATGGTTGGTCTAGTGAAAGTTAAGGTGGGTGATTTAAAGGCGAGTAAACAGGTATGTGTGGTGGAAAGTAGTGAGAAACTTAAGGGTGTTGTGGGTATGGTTTCAGTAAATAATGTGTCAAATAATGGAGTTACATGGGTGGAATTGTTAAACTGCAATAATTCAGTTAGGAGATATTAGAGGAATACCTATATTGTGGATTTGTAGGATGGAGACAGAACACAGAATCAGTGACGTTCATACGGGAGGAGAATGGCTTCTTGCAGGCTGAAATGGAGGTTAGAAGGAAGACTTTTAGGGGTCATTTGGCTGAGACAGACTGTAAAGAATATATAGCGGTGTTAGGTGAGTTGTTAGCATAATATGCAGATGTTATTGCTTTAAAGGGAGATAAGAGAAAGGTATAATTAGGCCTAGCTCGTCACTGTTTAATTTCCTGTTGTTCACAGTACCTAAGAAAGATGCTCAACCCGTGTATGTATAGATTTTAGGAAATTGAATGAGAAGACCATTCCAGATAGGTGCCTAGTAGCATGTTTACCAGATTTATTTCTGGAGATGGAAAGTAGGAATATCTATGCATCAACTGATCTCATGTAAGGGTTTTTGAAAGTGCCATTGAGTGAGGAGGGTAGGAAACCTACAGCATTTTCCAATCCAAAGAGGCATTTTGAATTTACACAAATGCCTTTTGGCTTGCCAGATAGCCCTATGATATTTACCAGGCTAGTGAATACAATCCTGCACAGGATATTGGGGAAAAAGGTGTTTGTGTATATGGATGACATTTTTATCGCTACAGGAGATTCCCTAGAGGAACACTTAGAAGTGCTTAGGGAAATCCTTAGGATTCTTAGAATGGCGGGTCAAAAGGTTAAACTAGCCAAGTGTGATTTTTTCAAGAGATGGATTATTATTTAAGACATGTAATTTCGAAAGAACGTGTTCGAGAGAATAACAAAAAGGTCAGAGCTATCGCAGATTTTCCTACACCCAAGACTAAGAAACAGGTCTGCTTGTTCATCGATATGGTGGTATTTTTCCATCGGTTTGTGAAGGGGTTTTCTGCATTGTCAGCACCTTTGACTGATGTACTGAGGAATGATGTACAGTTTTAATGGGGTGAGGCTCAGCAGGCAGCCTTACAGAAAGTCAAAGAGACTTTGATGAGTCCTCCAGTTTTGAGATTTCTTGATTTCTCTTACCATTTACATTAGTGACAGATGCCAGTCAAGAGCAGGTAGGTGCCTGCTTGAGGTAAGTTACATCCTATTGCATTTTTCAGTAGGAAGTTCAAGACATGAGGAAGTAAAGAACGGTTAATGGCAACGGTGGATAAGGAGGCTTTTGCAGTGGTGTCTAGTTTGGTTCATTTTAAGATGCTACCAACTGGGGATAAGGTGGAAGTTCTTACAGATAATAAGCTATTGTTGGATCTTTTTAATAAGACATATCTTTCTCCTAAGAGGGTTAGGCGGCTTTTGACAATTAGAGATTTCGATGCTAAACTTAGATATATTGAGGGTAAACATAATGTGGTGGCGGATGCTCTTAGCAGGAATTTTGTGGAAACGGAGGGTGAGCATGTGTGTACTGCAACTAGTGAGTATGTGGATTAGGATATTAGTTAGGTAGAGAAAAAACAGATAAAGGTGGTGTTTTAGCAGACGCAAAGGCATTTCTTAGAGGTGAATTAGCGAGAAAGAGTTATAAGTTGCCTTATGCAGGTTTGGAGTTAGAGGGTAATTTGTTGGTGAGGAGAATTAAATATAAGTTGAGGAGTAGTGAGGATAAGGGTGATACGACACAGATCGTGGTGCCAAAAGAAGTAATTCCAGTAGTTTTGGAGATTGTACATTGTAAATTTGGTAGTCCACATTTTGAGATTGAGAAGACGTATCAGAGATTACATGATCAATTTTTCTGGAGAAATGTTTTCTTAAGTGGAGAATTTTGTGAACAGGTGTTGTGTGTGTAATTCTTGTAAACCAGCGAGGGTTACGTTGTCTAAATTGGGGTCTTTCCTATCCGTAGTAGACCATTTTTGAGGGTTCACATGGATCTGCTTAGGAAATTTTACGAATAGGCATTTGTTGGAGATTTTTTAATGGGTTTATTTGCTGATATGCAGTGCCAGAGGTTCTTGTTACTGATAATGGGAGAGAATTTATGAATAGAACGTTAGAGTGCCTCGTAGAAGTTATAGGGATACAGAAAGTACACATTCTTCCGTATAGGCCAGAAGCTAATGGGTTGTGTGAGCGAGCTAATAGGAAGGTGCTCGAAGCCATTAGAGTTATAGTGGATGGTAATGATAAGAATTGGGAAAGGTATTTAGATGTGGTGAGACATAGCATAAATGCAATGGATAGCAACACGATTGGTGTCTCACTGGTTGAAGCATTATTTGGTTATCCAGTTCGGGGTGCATTTGATTTGATGTCCATACCCTCACATTGTGATGTTGCAGTTAAATCATTAATTGCTACAGCTACAGAGAGACATGCATGTCTTAGTAGTGATTTGGAGTCAAAGACTTGAGAAATGGTCACAAGAAGCAATGCGAAATCGGATGGCGTAAGAGTTGCAGTCGAGGATAGGATGTTTTAGAAGATTAATGTCAAGAGTTGCTTGAACTATAAGCTGGGTTCAAAATTTGACCGCCCATTTCCGATTATAGAAGATAAAATGGGAAATAGGTTCTTAGTTTCAGATGGAGATACGGGGGTGACGAGGTTAACACACATTTCAAAGATTAAAAGAACAGTTTAATGTTTGTTTTGTGTTTTTTTTAGGATAACAAGATTTGAAATGGGGGTGCATAGATCATGGAATTTTTTTTTTTCCTCTGCTTTCTCTTTGTAGGTTGAAGCATTTATTTATGTTTCTTTTTCTGTATTTACTTGCTCTTCGCCTTGATGGCGGCAATGGATGCAAAAGGAAAGGTGTACTTGGGACCGGCTGTGGTTATTGAGAACGACCACGAAGTGTGGTTGGCCTCTGATAATGTTTTGTTGAGTGTGGAATTCGAGGATCTGGGATCGGCCAGATAAGAGTTGAAAAGTTCTCAGGATAGTGTCGAAACGCTAAAGAGGACACTAGAGGAAGCGAGTATTCAACGTAATTTGTCCAACCCTTTGGACGTTTGTTATCAGAAGTTAAGGTTACAGCAGACAGAATTAAGGGTAAAATTACGAAAGCACAGAGATGGGTTCCGGATGCATAGCCAAATAATACACAGTTGGCAGTTACTCGTCCTAGGAGGCGTGAATGGGCAGTGGTCGCTTTGGTGGGAACAGCAGTGGCCATAGCAGCAATTGGTGGGGTATCTATCAATTACACGTTTAATGAAGGCGGGAATTTTGGAGACTTAGCTGGCTGATCATTGTCGAACTCAGGTATTTGTAATTAGAATCGATATCAACCCACCTCTAACTCGGAATAATATATTTTCATAAATGTTACCGAATTGGATATTAAAGGAGGTTTGTAACTTAATGCTTATATGTGAATCACGGTGATGTGATAAAATTCATTCATAATATGGCTGCGTGCGACAAACGCACTACATGGTTAACATGGCAAAGGTGGGTTGATATCGATTCTAATTACAAATACCTGAGTTCGACAGCGATTCGTAGGTGGGGAGTCGCTATCAACTTATACTTCACTTGTTGACGGTGTGGTTGAATGCACATCACTGTAGTCCTGAGTTCTTGTCTTCCGTGCTTCGAAACAAAAATAACAAAGCTCAGCCAAAACTCCTTCATTATAAACCGTTGGGTCATTTAATGTTCAAAGTTTGTGGACAGTTATTAAAATATTATTAATGAAAGACATTATTATTGAAAGAAGACATCTTCACAACTCCAGGATCCTTCGAAGCAGTCTTTAGTTCCTGAAGCATTCCTGGAGAAACTCCCATTTGATTATAAAGTCTTCTTAAATTCTTAAAGACTGCAGGATCCTGTGAAGCCGTCTTCAGCTCCTAAACGGATTCCTGTCGGATCCGCTTCCCTTCAGGGAAGTGTTAGCAGGCAAAATTTATTGCATGATATGGTGACGAATAAGATTAAATAGAAAACTGGACCATTCTGGATTTCTTCCCCGAAGGGAAGCGGATCCGACAGGAATCCGTTTAGGAGCTGAAGACGGCTTCACAAAGTCATTTCTTCCACCTCCTGGAGAAACACCCATTGGATTATAACGTCTTCTAAAATCTTATAGACTCCAGTTGTATAACAGGAGTAGTATTTACTGTGATCCTTATAATGCAGGTGGTTTCATAGTTACCACATGAGGTTAATTAAATAAATAATTAAATAATTCATAAATTCTAAAGGTCAAGCAAGTTATATTTTGATTTGAAAAACCTGTTCATTACCTTTAAAATATAAAATGGTATCCTCAGAAATCTATAAACCTTTTGTTAATGGTGCTCATCTCAACACCTTTTATTTCATCATAAAACATGGAAAAGGAAGAGGAAAGGAGGAGGCGGAGGGAAGAGGGATGGGAAAGGAGGAGGGGGGGGGAAGGGAAGGGGAGGAGGAAGGGGAGAGGAGGGGAAGGGGAGGGTGGACGGAGGAGGGAAGGGGGAGTGGAGGGTAAAGCTGAAGGGAAAGGGGAGGGAGGGGAGGGGAGGGGAGGGGAGGGGAGGAAGGGTAATGGGAGGGGGAGGGGAAGGGGAGGGGATGTGAAGGGGAGGGGATGGGGAGGGAATGTGAAGGGGAGGGGATGGGAGGGGAAAGGAGGGGAGGGGAGGAGAAGGGGTGCGGAGGAGATGGGAGGGAAGGGAGGGGCGTGTGGAGGGAAGGGGAGGAGTGAGGGGAGGGAGAGGGTATGGAGGGGAAGATGATGGGAGGGGAAGGGGAGGGAATGGGGAGGGGTATAGAGGGAAGATGAGGGAAGGGAAGGGGGATGGGGAAGCGGGTGGGAGAAGGGGAGGAATGGGGAGGGGAAGGGTGAGAAGGGAATGGGGAGGGGGAGCGGGTGGGGAAGGGGAGGGAATGGGAGGGGAGCGGATGGGGAAGGGGAGGGAGGGGAGGATAGGGGAGGAGGGAGAAGGAGAAGGGTAAAGGGAAAGGGGAGGGGAAGGAGAAGGGATGGCACATACACACACACACACAGAAAGGCAGCCAAGGAAATTAATATAGTTGAAGATATCGAAAGCAAAATCGACACGTCAGCAATAACACTAATAACAAATCCAAAGGTGAGAGAAAATATAAGAAAAATAAATTTTTAAATGTGTATTAACAATTAAATATTTTGTCATATTGTTTACTACAAGTCTTGTTACAAACATACTATTATAATATAGCCAGAGGATAAATGCTTTGCCCTCTGAAATGCGCAGTAGAAATGAAAAACATAAAACTCTCTCTCTCTCTCTCTCTCTCTCTCTCTCTCTCTCTCTCTCTCTCTCTCTCCTGTGAGTGAAAAATTCAGAATATTTTAAGAATCTTAGGTTCTTATCATGGCAGAGCATTAAAAAAAAAAAAAAAGCCAAACCACTGAGGAGTGTTAGGCGCCAGAATCCTGAAAGATGAAACCAATCAGTCAAAGTCAAAAGCAATTATGCGTATAGCTGCTTCAGGACCGTGTCCCTGTTTTCACAGAGCAGACGGCAATAACGGAAAGGAGACAACTGCAGCTTAGAGTTATTGTTTCATTCTCTTTACTCATCCGGCCTGGCACTGGCTAAGTGCTTGCTGCCTCATTATTGAACTCATATGTCACCAGCTTCATTACCATTTTACTGAGATCATCTTTGTTGTGTTGGAGGAGTGTTTGGAGACCAAGGAGACGACAGGTAATGCTCATACGTATGTATGTAACCCCAGACGTATTTTGTATTCGGGTCTTACATTTTCCAGGTCGAAAAAAATAAAATTAAACAGTTCATCTTTGAAGCTGATTTCCAGCTGGCTTGGTTCCTCTGTTTTTGCTCTCGAGGCAACCTGCCATCAGTTATGTGCTTTTTCCTAAACATTTATGCCAAAAATGGTATTTTCATGCTGTTCTTTTCCTAATATCCAATAAATCTCGAAGATTAACTGTTACAGAGAAACTGGCACTCCGTGGACCTGAGCGGAAAGTTCAACTTAGTTGAGAGAGAGAGAGAGAGAGAGAGAGAGAGAGAGAGAGAGAGAGAGAGAGAGAGAGAGAGAATACCTAAGATTGTTTTTAGTGGTATATATATATATATATATATATATATATATATATATATATATATATATATATATATATATATATATATATATATATATATATATATATATATATATATATATATATATATATATATATATATATATATATATTATGTTTATTGGCGGCTATGATAAGTTTACCTTACCAGAAATCAATTAATAGAGGGCCTTGTGGCCCCCCATCAATATTCATACACGAAACAAAGGTAGAGGGTAAAACTAAATTACTCGACTGAGGTGTAAAACAGACTCAGGGAACAGTTAACTTTATTCATTTACACTAACACCAATCAAAACAATCAAGGGGATAAATTTACAGCTATATAGGCCGAGAACTGGTTCATAGGCCCTTCTCGGAGAGTTTGAGTCACTTGCATAAGGTTGGAACAGCGTGATGGAGAACAGCTAGAAAAAAAAAAAACACACACACCTCTGCAAATGGAAAATTGCAGGAATTAATAGCGATAGGGTCATGCACAGTATGATAAAGGCTTTGGGCAGCCCTAAGTGACTGATAGACTAGGGGTGAGATTGATATTCTTGGATAAAGTTAGTTATGCACAAAGCCCTTCAAGATGGTGGCTGGGATGTAACACACTAAACTAAATCACAAAATTTCTCAAAGCATTACTTACGTTACTCCAGAGATTAGCCAGTTCCGATGGGGAAAGTTGAAAGGAAATTACAAGCTCAAGGGAATGTTGGAGGGTGATCTTTCAGAAGGCATGCGGGAGAAGAACAAAGGGCTGAGGGATGGAAGCCGATGGGTTCTGACAAACTCTTACCTGGCGTAATAAATTCTAGTGCTTTGAACTAAAAGCATAGATTCAGACTCCGAGCTACAGGTTATCGGAAGATTGCCGTCCTCTCTTGAGTTCCTCTGCTCCCTGTAGTTGATAGTTTATGCTTGATGAGTCTTTCTCGTCTCAGATTGGTTGAGAGTATAGGCACAGAACAGCACGTCCTTATGAGAGGGAAGCCCAGATCAGAGTAAGAATGATACCAGGTCTCTCTGGGTCAGATGCCCGCTCCAATTTCAGTGGGGCTCTGAGTTGCCAGATAGAGCCTGTCAAAAATTCCAAGACCTTGGAACTACAAAGCAAAAAGACAGGCGATAGGTGTGTGTGTGTGTATGTGTGTGTGTGTGGGTTAGATATGGCTAGCTGGCAACTTTCCAGACTCACGTATGCAAATCAAAATGTCTGGATGCTGACTGAACCAATGGTTCCTAGTTTGAATTAGAATATTAAATTGAATATCAAGGTAGCAGCCTGATGAGTTATATATATATATATATATATATATATATATATATATATATATATATATATATATATATATATATATATATATATATATATATATATTGCCATTAATGTACGCTAGGCTTTTTAGGTTCTCAAATGTCAGACGGCATATACCCCTTAATTAAGAAATCACTTTACCCAGGGAATAATTTAAAGCAAAAGGCACCATATTTGATGAGTGAATCTGCCTTGCAAGAATTCTGACCTATGCTGGTTCGAATTTAATGCAGGAATTATTATAACTACTATCTATTAGCAATATTATTACAAGCCAGTAACTTATTAATTCAGCCGTAAGTTGATTCTGACTTCCCTCTACTGTACATGTTGCTGTCTCATTGGAGCACATTTCTTATAATCGAAATCATCTCATCTCCATCATTACAGCTGGGTGCCAAGTTTGTAAAATCTTGGCGATTTATGATAATCTTGTTGCTAAATTACGTTCAATTTTTATATTATCGAATATTAGAACACAAATACCAATTTATTTCGAATTTACTTATCCATGGAAAGAGCTTAAGGTCTTTCCAAGGAACATCTAGGCTGAGCAGAATTCGAACCTATGCCTACTGTATTTGATGCAGGGACGAGATTAACTTGTTCGTTCATCAACGGTGAGAGATGAAAGCTGATTTCTCGTGTACATACACATTCCTGGTTAGCTCAGGTTTTGAACTTAAAATCAAAATCAATTCCTCTCCATCGCGATAGCAAGGTTGTGAGTTTGTAACACGTGGCTGTCTGTGATAACTTGGCATTAATTCACATTTGACATTTTAGCACTCTCAAATATTAGACCGCAAATACTCCTTACCTTGGAATTACTTACACGGCCAGGAGATCATATACGATAAGTCCATCTGCCTTTGCTAGGAATCGAGCTTATGGCTTTTGAGTCTGGATCAGAGACAACAGTAACTTACTCATTTAGCCATCAAGGGAGATATAAGCTGAATTAGACTATGCTGAATTTGTTCATGCGGAATTCATAAGCTATAGCCTACTTAGGTTGGAGTAAGTAAGTATACCTTAGTTTTACCAGACCACTGAGCTGATTAACAGCTCTCCTAGGGCTGGCCGGAAGGATTAGACTTATTTTACGTGGCTAAGAACCAATTGGTTACTTAGCAACGGGACCTACAGCTTATTGTGGAATCCGAAACACATTATAGCGAGAAATGAATTTCTATCACCAGAAATACATTCCTCTAACTCTTCATCAGCCGGCCGCGGAAATTGAACTCCGGTCCATCGAGCGACAGTCTGAAGCTCAACCGGTTCGGCTAACAAAGGGCTAATACTTAGGTTGGAGATCAGCATATTCCTACCACACTAGTCAACATGCTAGCTTGTAAACACGACTATTTATGATAAGTACCCTATCCGACCACAAATACCTCTTGACATCTAATTCACTTAGTATCGAAATATTATTTTTCTTAATTACCTATAGATTAATTCCTTTGCATCCGCTAGCCCTTCTTCCTGTTTTGGCTGCAGTGATTGTTCTCTGCAATGGAAATTACCCGGGACTGTCGTTTTAATGAGGATTTCTAGCTTTTAATGATATTTGGTGATATCATTTTGATCATATCCATTTGTATGAATTATAATATCTATGAAAGTGCACATTAAACTCTGCAGCTCTCTGTGAAAGAGATTATCGTTTTGGTGTTTATGTATATTTTTCATTTCATTAAAGGAGACTACAGGTTATTCATCAGATTCCTAGGCTAATTTGACAAGAGGAGGGGGATTATGTAAGTCTTAAGTGTGTTCGTGTTTTAATTAACAATGTTTACCGGTCTTTTCCCCTACCTGATCATATAGTATTATTCTCTGTCTGGGATCACAGGAAATGCCCCCTCTCTCTCTCTCTCTCTCTCTCTCTCTCTCTCTCTCTCTCTCTCTCTCTCTCGGTAGTAGTAGTAGTAGTTGTTGAGGGATTTGTTTGTAAATTTTGTTAACTAAATCATAAATCCCAAAAATAATACTTAGTAAAAGAAAACAAAACGAACCTATTTGTGAGACAGTGATTATCGAGCATCAAAATACTGGTGAACCTCTCAGTGATGTAGGACCGTTGCTTGTGTGCACAGGTTTATAAATAAATCAATGCACGGTAAAATTGGGTTAAGGAAACGCGAAAATGCATTAACAATTCATTACAAAAAATATTATGTAATACCTAATCCTGCGATAGCTAAAATTAATCAAAGTACAACATAACAATACGACAAGACCTTCAGTAATAAATGAACATATACATGTATTCTTTTGACCACTCGTATAATTATCGAAGCTCTCGCAGGCAGTCGGGTAGCGTGAGTCTAAAACAGACAATCACCAACACATAGTGACACTAGAAGGCGATGGTACTTGGCATAAGGTGAAAACCTCTGATTCAAACTCTGCAGATTCTAGCATTATAAACCTGCTTAATTATCAATAACTATAATCTTTTCCTGAATATACATCGTCGAATTTAGTGCTTCAGAAGGGTTTGTAGAGTTCGGTAATATTTCACTAGTATATTCGTTATAATTTTTCTCTGTAAAAAAGGAAATTATAAGAAAACGGTAAGAGCATAAGTGTATGCCACTTCTGAACCCTGTTTTTCTCAATTTTTGCATTTGGATTGAAGAACACAATCTTTGCAGCAAATCTGTGACATTACTAATTTTTCAGGGCATTTATATGTATCAGCTCTCTAAATCATTGCCGTATATCGGAACTTGGAGGAAGAGCTGCGGAAAAGAAACAAAAAGACAAAAGTGCAAAGAACAGTGTCATAAAATGATAGTGAAGTGACCATAACAACCTAATTTATTACGTTAATTAATACTACGTTTGTGGGTTGAACTATTGGGCAGTTGTTGGTCTTCCGTGCTGTGCGGAGTGGACGGTGGGATCCTTACATCAGAGAGTCACTTGAGCACTGAAAACCCTGAGGACTCTGTAGGGATAGGAAGTGTCGTGGAGTACGGGGTGGAGTAGAGAGACTCCACTTATAAGTCCAATCTCTACTGCTTATGTATTTTTCAGGTGTGCACACACAGTAGCCACTATTTAATACACTGATGATTTAATGTGATAAGTTTTTCACTAAAGAAAGCGTGAGATATGTTTCAAGAAACTATTTATTACAGGTACAGGATTAGGAATATAGTGGCTAATGTGTGTGCACACCTGAACAATACATAAGCAGTAAAGACTAGACTTACAAGTGGAGTCTCTGCACTCCATCCCGTACTCCACGGCACTTCTATCCCTACAAGATCCTCAGGGTTTTCAGTGCTCAGTGCCCAATGACTGACTGTGATGTGAAGGCTCCCACCGTCCACTCCGCGCACCAAGGAAGACCAGCAACTGCCCAGCAGTTCAGCCACCAAACGTAGTATTAATAAAGTAATAAATTAGGTTGTTATGGTCACTTCATTATCATTTTATGACAGTATCCTTAGTAGTTTTGTTTTTTGTGTTTCTTTTCCGCAGCTCTTCTTCCAAGTTCCGGTATGCGGCAATGATTTAGAGAGCTGATACATATCAATGCCCTGAAAAATTATAATTTGCTGCAAAGATTATGTTCCTCAATCCAAATACAAAAATTGAGAAAAACAGGGTGAAGAAGTGGCATAATTATACGCTTACCCTTTTCTTATAATTTCCTTTTTTACAGAGAAAAATTTTAACGAATATGCTAGTAAAATCTTACCGAACTCTACAAACTCTCACGGAGCAGTAAAATAGACGATGAATATTCAGGAAAAGATTATTGCTGCTGTTGATGATTAAGCCGGTTTATAATGTCATGGGAGCATCCCTTAAGAAAAAGACTTTAGTTCTGATTCGACTTTGTTTTTTCTGTATAATGAACAGGCGAGTTAATTTTCAAGCAAATATAGTGGGACAAAATTTGTTTATAGTTGAAAGAAAAGCATCAAGATACTTTTAGGGAAAGTAAGTAATTCTTCAGAGATCGTTAGATGATGTGGGCTGTTGAGCACGCTGCAACTGTGCATACGAATCACTGTCCTTATGCACAGCTGCAACGTGTTGAACCGTCCACAGCAAGCGTTCTCTGTGAATCGTCCACAAACAGCGAACGACCTCTGGCACTTGGGCATCATGGGGAATATCAACAGGTGACGGAAGATCTGCTCACCGTGTTTGGCGCAGCACGTGCTTTCTTTGTTTACTCAAACAAATCTAGATCTATTTCACAGTCCACCAGTTAAGGAATCTAACATTGACATCTAGTAACATGTACGCTTTTGCCCCATCACTTGCGTAGTGAAGAAAAAAATGTATATTCATTTAAGAGGAGTAGAATATGAGCGCGAAGAGCAAAATTAACAACTGGCAACTAACTCAAATCCAAGGGGAAAGACTGCCAAGTATTCGGTGCTGGTCTAGTGAGCCAGTGTGTGATGAAGGTTGGTCGTGGACGGTAACTGGAAAACGCCTCCCGCCACTGTTCCCCTGGCTCGCTTTCTCGGCCAGCGTCGCCATACTGTAGAAACTGTTTGATCTCGTAATCCTTGGCGTTGTCAGGGAATGATAAATTTCCATACATTTTAACTTATGATATTCTTTTTTACATTCATCGTGATGTGAATTTGGCTTTTAATATTTATTACAGCGACACTAATTGATGGAAGAATTGTTCCAAATAAAGAGAGATGTACTGATTAAGGTAACAGTCCTTTAATCAAATAAGAAGCGACAGTTGCACAAAAATTTGTTTTGTCATTAATTGTTCAGTAACGCTGTTTCATAGTTACACTATCTTCTCTGTGTAGCTGAGGTACATGACTTGCAAGAAAAGGAGAGTCGAAAATGTGAGAGTGAAAAGTTCGGGTTCGCAGCCCCCTGAGGAAAGGGGAGAACACGTGACGACTTAAATGCGTCAATATTTCGCGATACCTTTGTGAAACGAATGTCCTGAATCCTACTCAAGCAATTAAGGTAAGAATAGTTTGATGCACTTTTCAGATGAAGAAAAATCGCTCTCTCTCTCTCTCTCTCTCTCTCTCTCTCTCTCTCTCTCTCTCTCTCTCTCTGACAAACACAAAACATAAGTTATGGAACCATTTTCATCTTAGACAAGGAATTCACTAAACCCAGGCTCACGTTTCTTCACACGCGCACAACGATTTCAGCATCCATCAACTTTAGAATTATCAAGCTCAACAGAGTTCATCAAACACAGACATCAATTTCCGAAACAGTCATTGGTTTCTTCTAATATTTCCAACGAATGCATCAACACAACAAACTATTTCTTCAACGCAGACACTTATGTCAAAGAACAGAAACTCAAATTTCATAGAACAAAATCACATTTCATGAAGGTATTAAACACTGATTTTTAAAACCCTTGGCCATTGCCGTTTAAGAAGAGCACAGCGCAGGCACATTATTGTCCAGACTTAGAAGCTTATTACTGTACATAAACTTTTCAGCTTTCCCACGCACTGAATAAATCTATCTGAAACAAAAACTGACTTCATTACAGGCAAACATATAAAACGCACGGACTATTCAGATGCAAATACTTTTTTTTAATTAAATCTAAACACTGATGGCATGATAAAGTGCACATATTTCATGAAATACTAGCAATAGCACATGTAAACATATCCACGGTCACGAAACACTGTGGTTAAACGATGTACTTTGAAAAGTAAAATGATCAAGGCAGTTGGTAGAACATAAAAAAAAAACTTCTTTATAAGGCTTTCGTTACCTTTTAACAGGTTTTTTACTTTCCTATTGAAACCACTGTTCACATTGTCTAATGGGTTCTTATTTATTACTTTATATGTACTCTCATCACCCAAAAGACTATCCATTTTTTCTGTATATTCACTTTTATTTAAAATTACAAGAGCGCCTGAAAAAAGAAAAAAATATACACATGACAAAAGCAGATAAATCAGGCGCTCTTGTAATTTTAGGTAAAAGTGAATATATAAAAAAATGGATAGTCTTTTGGGTGATGATAGTACATATAAAAAAATAAATAAGAACAAGTTAGGCAATGTGAACGGTGATTTCAATAGGAAAGTGAAAAACCTGTTAAAAGGTAACGAAAGCTTTATAAAGAAGTTGTGTGTGACCTCTCCATCGCTACCGTATATGTATGGTACAATAAAAACCCACAAAACAAACTTTCCTGCCAGGCCAATTATCAGTTCAGTTGGTTTCGCATCTTACAGTCTAGTGAAATACCTAGAGGATATTCTCAACCCATTGGTAGGTACTATCTCAAATGCCAACATCAAGAGTAATGTGGACCTGATAAATAAACTAAATAGTGTACAGATTAATGAGTTTTGATGTAATCGCTATTCACAAAGTTGCCAATTGATGATCTGATGGAGTTTTTATCAGAATTATTAGAGAACACACAGCTGGCTATCCCATTTTTTAAAAGCACTTTAACTGAACTGATTAAATTATGTGTGTAAAAGAATGTAAATTTGAATATATACATACAAATTGATATACAAGGTATGACTGAAGCTACGGTACATATGGCTGAAATGCTGACATTGCAATGCGTACGGTGACAATAATACATTTGATCTGACCATAATATGAAAGAAGATATGTGTATACAAGATGTGTGATGTATATATGCTGTTTCTTGTCTCCTCACATTTTGCACGCGGAGGTGTTGTTGTGAGGAGATTAGTGAGCCAGGTGAGATGATGGTGGGTGGGGTCCACGTGGGACCTACACCCTAATATCGGAACTGGCTGCATAAGTCTAGGCTTTATTTCAGTTCATGTGGTCTATGTGGAATTGCTTATGCAGGTCAACACCAATTTAAAAAAAAGAAAAAGCAAGATGCCTGTGTATTTAGGCTGCTCATCATCTAAATATGAAAAAAAAAGATGCTCAGACATAATGCACCAAGATCTTCATATGATATTATATAACTTAATGTATCTTTTATCAGAGATATCAGTTGCATACTTCACAGTTGCGGAAACTCAAATATATGGTGTCATCATTCATGGACGGAGCTCATCATGACCGAAAGGAGTCAAATCCGTACTGGCAATCATTGGTGTGATGCATTCCCCTTTCGAGAGCTAGCCAATCACTGGTGTGTAGTGGGCGGGACTTAGCTGCAAAGGGCCATGGATTTTGCTACAAACAAGGCCACCGAAAATAGGTCTATCTTTCGGTGGTTTCAGTATAGTGCTGTATGAACCACGGCCCATGAAACTTTAACCACTGCTCGGTGGTAGCCTATCCTATATCGTTAACAGAAGCACGATTATGGCTAACTTTAACCTTAAATAAAATAAAAAACTAATGAGGCTAAAGGGCTGCAATTTGGTATGTTTGATGATTGGAGGGTGACTGATCAACATACCAATTTGCAGCCCTCTAGCCTCAGTAGTTTTTAAGATCTGAGGGCGGACAGAAAAATTGCCGACAGAAAAAAAGTGTGGACAGAGAGAACTAAAAATTAAGTCCAAAAACGGTCAAGTAGGAAAATAAGAAAAAATATTGTTGAGAAAACATTTATAAGAAAGATTAAAGGAGAAATCTGAGTTAAAAAATGATTAAGGAAGAAAATGAGTTGCTGCCTAAGAGCTAAAAATGAAAAAAAAAAGATGAAAAATAAAATATATATATATATATAATATATATATATATATATAATATATATATAAATATAATGTATATATATATATATGTATATATATATATATATATATATATATATATATATATATATATATATATATATATATATATATATATATATATATATATATATATATATATATATATATATATATATATATATATATATATATATATATATATATATATATATATATATATATATATATATTTATATATGTATATGTATATATATATATATATATATATATATATATATATATATATATATATATATATATATATATATATATATATATATATATATATATATATATATATATATATATATATATAAGGAAAAGAATGAAGACGCAAACTGAGAAATAGAGATGAAAAAAAGAAATGATTAGAAGAGGAAAATGGAAAGATTAAGCAGGAAGGAATTAAAAAAAGGCAAGAGAATAAGCGGAAATAGTATCAAAATCTAGTATTTAGAAGGGGAATAAACGGAAAAAAATAAAAGGAATTAAAAAATAAGATTAGCAAGAAAAAAATATTAAAAATGGAAAATAGAGGTGAGTAAAATCTGCATTAGATAACTAATATTGTAGTCATATGCAAATACATTCAGTAACAGATCACTGATTTATAATTTCATGCGTCTCTGTCTCTCTATCTTTTTCCAAAATTTCCGGGTAAAATTTATATACAGCCAGCACCTACTAACGTTTCGTTCATATTAATGGAAACACTACTCTGTTTCACTTACGTTTTTTTTAACAAATGCCAGAATGTAATTCCGCTCTATCTCGGAAAAAATGCCAAAGGGGCAATTATAACTAATAACTGGTTAGTCACCTGGTTGATTAGAACCACCAACAGCAACTACCTCAGACTTCAGAGACGGGTTGTTTCACCAGTAAAAAACACAGCACCGTATACTGTTTTGAATCTGTCTAGTGTGAAGGCATTTTCATTCTCTTCAGTTGTATTTGTTAATAACCTGATTATCTTTTTTTTTTATTACCCTGTGACAAATTAGCTTTCGACGGTTCCATTCATGTGATTCTCTTCAACTCTTGTAAAATATGAAACTCTGCCTAATGCAGCAAAACAACGATAGACGTTGTGTGGAAATATTTTCTTTTCACAAAATTCATGGAAATGACATTTATCGGCGGTTATGTACATACCCTTCCAAACCACACATCCTCGTTGTCAGTAGCCAGAGATGCACAAGCTGCATCGAGTTCGACACCTTTTCACCTATATTTTCATAATACTCAAACAGAAAAACTAATATAAAAATGATAGCAATTCTGTCTTGAAAATCTGGCATCTTTCCCTTGTCTATATCCCTCGTGGCGCAGTCATCAGGGATATAAGTTCCATGTCGGCTCAATTACTGTTTCACTCACTCTTTTTAAGGAAAATAAAAATACTATAAATAAATACAATTCATTCTAGGAAGTCTGGTCTCATTGACATTCAGGTCTCAACTGCACGGCCAAGACGCAAGCATACTAGCCAATAAGAAAGCATCGCGCTCGTTATGTCCAGTCTTTGTTCTGCGAAATTCGTGGCTTTCTCTCGGCACCCATAGTTCTCAAAAAAAAAAAAGTCAAACAATTACTATAATCACTTTTATAATCACCTCCTTCGTAACCCTTAGACTCGTTTATCTTTTACAAGCTAGTATGGAGCATCTATGAGCTTAAGCTTAGACAGACTGGGCAATGTTTTTATTTGTTTGTCATTCTTATAAGCTTTTTTTTTATTACGTAAGCAGTCATACCATTGAAGAGAGCAGAAGCAGTGGAATGGAAGCGAGATACTTGCAGGAGGAAGAAGAATAACGGTTTCTTATCGATGAATCATTGTATTGCTATTGTGTCTATAATGAAATTTCTTTCTGTTTGCCTAGTTATATGATTAAATATGCAAGTAGATTCATAAATACGATATGCCTAAACACAGCAAATATATGACTAGAGGCACACTCTGAGAATAGAGAAAAGTTGTTTATAGTAGGAAAGGGAGAAGGTGTGTGATTTGAAAGAAATTTTTAAATCGGTTTTGTGAGTGGCTGAATGTACAAGCGAAATTAGGAGTTTGATAAATTACAAGAAATTTTGTGTGATATTACGAATAAAAAAAGATTGAAACACCATTTGCAAAAGAACATTTGAGGAAAGAATAAGCATTGTTTCCATATTTCGTGTTTATTAACAAAGTAATTATGAAAGTATGCGGAAGAAGAACAGGTAATGGAGAATTGACTATGATTTACAAACTACTTAGCACCGATTGACGATAGTGAGGAAAGTCTGAATGACGTGACAGGGTCTTCATCAATTAAAAGAAATCATATCACACTACAAATAATAATACGAATAAAGGATGTGAGCGAGAGTGAATACGCATCATGCAATGATGGAATGTCGAATGTCTTATTCCTGTATTTGGGAAAATTTTCTACAGACTGTGGCAAAAAGAATACAGTTAAGATTTATATTTGATAGTAAGAGCAACGCAGCTGAAACTCAGAAATTGTTGCATAAAAGAAAAAATCAGGAGAAAGTTATGAAGTTAAAGACTGAAAGGGTCCGATAGGCAGATTCAAGAGAAATCATGAGACAGACTAAGCTGAGGTGACATGCCTCTATAAACCACCTTTCTGTTTCTATAAATTGTCAACCTCAGGTTAGTCTGTATCATGTTTCCTCTTGTATATATATGTATATATATATATATATATATATATATATATATATATATATATATATATATATATATATATATATATATATATATATATATATATATATATATATATATATATATATATATATATATATATATATATATATATATATATATATATATATATATATATATATATATATATATATATATATATATATATATATATATATATATATATATATATATATATATACACACACATATTTATCAGAATGAAGAGGCAAAGGCATGTATGTTTCTCACAGGAATACAGTTTGTTATCTCGACGTTTCACATCACCGCTGCAACTTCAAGGCTGGTAAATAGACTATAAATACATAAAACGCCTCTTCTATACCGGAAAAACTTTACTATTTTTATTTATATTGACAAATGCAAGAGATGAAAAAAAAATAGACCGAACTTGAAAAAAACACCCACCAAGGCAAGAGCTAAAAAGTGACTAAACAGACAGGGAGAAAATAAACATAGATGTAAATAAGCGTGTAATTAGTCAACAAACAGCTAGGTGGCCGAAGATTGGGTGCCCAGTGTAGTAAAATAGTTTTTTTTTTTTTATTTTTTTTTTAAGAGACGTCATCTTTCTTTCGGGAAGCTCCATTAATTCTAAAATCATATATGTCCAACCGGGTACCATAAATTTGAGAATGGCTCCGAACATTGGATAATTGAGGACTGGACAATCTGCAACCCAATCCTGGTCCACCCACCCAGCTGTTTATAGCCTAATTACCTGTTTGTTTACATTCCACCTTCGCTTTGGGTATCTTTCGCATGTTTATATTCTCCTGTCTTTTTAGTCACTTTCTAGCTCTTCCCTTAATGGGTGTTTCTTTCAAGTGCCGTCTATATTTTTTTATCGCTAGTAATTGCAAATTAAAATAAATATATAAAGTTTTTCTGGTTTATAAGGGAAGTTTTACGCATTTGTAGTCTATTTAATTTTCCAGCGAGAGACAAACCTTTGCCTCTTCATCCTGGGATGTTTGTCGGGTCTATTACTCCTACGAGTCTTATGTATATGTATATATATATATATATATATATATATATATATATATATATATATATATATATATATATATATGTATATATAAATATATATATGTATATATATATAAATATATATATATATATATATATATATATATATATATATATATATATATATATATATATATATATATATATATATATATATATAAGGATCGAGATCAGATATAAACGAATTCCATTGGTAAATAAAAGTCACAAGTACAATACGAAACACTTTTGCTTCACATATGTTTGGCAGCAAACAGATAGTGTTGAGAACAATTGGTGAAAAGTAATAAAATACGTAATATTATCCTTTGTGAATTTCAAATGGCTTGGGTTCATAGTCATATACCTAATTGTTCCTTGAGTAAAATACCGAAATAGAATTTCCGAATGATATTCTTTTCAAAGAAACCCACCCCTACCCCTCAAAATTAGGAAAAACGTGTTTTATACTTAAACATCTGAAGATATTTCTTTGTTTTTTTCACAAGACGTACTGTCAACATTTTAATTTTTCTAAACATTTTCTTTCTGTTTTAATTAAAGTTAAAAAAAAATCATACGTATGAAAAACAATTATTCACTGAAATGAATAACACTGCTTCTGCTCTCTTCAATGGTATGACTACTTACGTAATAAAAAAAAAAGCTTATAAGAATGACAAACAAATAAAAACATTGCCCAGTCTGTCTAACCTTAAGCTCATAGATGCTCCATACTAGCTTGTTAAAGATAAACGAGTCTAAGGGTTACGAAGGAGGTGATTATAAAAGTGATTATAGTAATTGTTTGACCTTTTTTTATTTATTTTTTTTTTTGAGAACTATGGGTGCCGAGAGAAAGCCACGAATTTCGCAGAATAAAGACTGGACATAACGAGCGCGATGCTTTCTTATTGGCTAGTATGCTTGCGTATTGGCCATGCAGTTGAGACCTGAAGGTCAATGAGACCAGATTTTCTAGAATGAATTGTATTTATTTATAATATTTTTTATTTTCCTTAAAAAGAGTGAGTGAAACAGTAACTAAGCCGACATGGAACTTATATCCCTGATGACTGCGCCATGAGGGATATAGACAAGGAAAAGATGCCAGATTTTCAAGACAGAATTGCTATCATTTATATTAGTTTTTCTGTTTGAGTATTATGAAAATATAGGTGAAAAGCTGTCGAACTCGATGCGGCTTGTGCATCTCTGGCTACTGACAACGAGGGTGTGTGGTTTGGAAGGGTATGTAGATAACCGCCGATAAATGTCATTTTCATGAATTTTGTGAAAAGAAAATATTTCCACACAACGTCTATCGCTGTTTTGCTGCATTAGGCAGAGTTTCATATTTTACAAGAGTTTAAGAGAATCACATGAATAATTAGTGTGGCTCAACAATGAATGGAGCTAATTTGTCACAGGGTAATAAAAAAAAAAAAGAGAATCAGGTCATTAACAAATACAACTGAAGAGAATGAAAATGCCTTCACACTAGACAGATTCAAAACAGAATACGGTGCTATGTTTTTTACTGGTGTTTAACAGCTTCTCTTTTTTATCGAAGCATCAAATTTAAAATTACTACCTGACTAAATCCTCCAAGTTATAAAGTTATTTTTTATGACGTCAGTCATTTATTTCTTGTTCACAACAGCATTCATCTAAACAAGGTATTTTTCTTAATCAACCAGAGGCATTGTTGAATTTCGCATTACTCTTTGTTTAACATTGAAATTACTCAAAACTACCTTGATGCTAAAAAAAAAAAGAACGCTTAAAAATCGTAGCCATGCTTTAATTTTTTTTTTTTTATTTATATCAGTTCTTGGTTTGCTCTTTCATTTAAACGAAATGTTTTCCTGGCTATTTTCCACGAGTGTTTATCATTCAGCCAATATCAGGCTCGTCGTGCGGTAGAAGGATAGCTCTTCGTTTGTACGTAGTCCGATTTTGATTTCCAGATATTAATATTATTTTCAGAAATGATATTGAAGAGATATTTTGAATTCTGCTGTCATAGTGAAGACCATGAATTTTATTTTAAAAGTGAATTTTATTTCATAATAATAATAATAATAATAATAATAATAATAATAATAATAATAATAATAATAATAATAATAATAATAATAATGTTTAATAATAAAATAATAATAATATAATAATAATAATAATAGTAATAATGAATAATAATAATAATTAATAATAATAATAATAATAATAATAAATGTTTTAGTTATTAAAGCAAAAATAATTAATTATTTTACAAATTGACAAAATCTTCGCTTCCTTACCTTTTGTCAGACCAATAGTTAATACACAATATAAATTACTGTTGAGAACGTTTCTTGCTTATGTTGATCGAGGAAGACAGTAAAATACATGTTGACTTAATCTTATTATAATATCCTCCAGATCTTTCAGCATTTTTCCATTTCGTTGCAGGATATAAACGATGGCGATAAAAAGGGCGACGGAGGGCCATCTTGATTTATCCAGCTTCTTCATGTCGTTTACTTCATTGCCGCCTAAAAGTTCGCAAGCATTACCATTCATCCCCGGCTGCGCGCAGAAATGTTTAACCTCACCCCACCGCTGTGTTGAGACTTCCAAGGCGTCGTGTCCAAGCTTACAAGCGAGACTCCTCCTCCATTTCTTTCTCATTCTCCTGCACCTTGGATCAGGTATGAGATTTAAGTAAGGCGTGAGAATGCCAGAGGTACATTCAAAAGCAAAGTACTGACGCGTAGAATCGTGCTGTAAGATATCAAGAATCTGAGGCTCAAAATTTCAAGGTGGGTGGTCGGGGCTTATGAAACGATTTCGTTCTGTTTAAGAAATAATAAAAAATGGTGCAATGAGGTAGGATTTGCTGGGCCTTCAAGAGACATTAGGGGACTCTAAGAGCCTAAAGTATTTACGTGTATATTTACATAAAACTTAGGTGCCTGTAAATTATTGCAATTATGTTTTATTTGACCTTATATCTAAGTATGTGATGTGATGAAATTGCCAAAAGATTTCTGACGCCAGGAAATAAGTAGTAATGGAAGGTGGCAACCACTTTGAGCGGAACCAAAGCAATACAGTTGAACATAAATTTTCATTATTTTCCCTTCAGGTTTAAGGTAAATTGACGAACTGTGTTGTTAAATTGCAACCCACTTTCAGTTATGCAAACACGTTATTGACACAGTAAAACACGGATATATTTGTCAGTAAAGGACATTCTGGAGTGTTAGTTGCTATTAGATTTGCTTTAAAACAATCCCATGTTAGCAACGATATTCTGCCGGGTTTTTTTGAGAATTGATGTATTAACAGATAATGTGAAAATGTGATATATGTAACCTTATTTCTTGCTTTTGAAAAAAAAAAATTATTTGTAAATTGCCAATATATTTAATTTCTAACAGTCATTTCACATGATAAAAAAGAACAGAGTTCGACTGTATATAAAGGGGTTTAGTATTCTTTTAAAAATTATTTGCTTAAATAAAATGTCGTAAATCATACCTATAATTAAACTTAAGTATCACGAGAGCGTTCGTACAGAGTTCATTTCACTTATTGTCTATTTAAGTGTACTGGTATTCACAAGGTGAGACGCCAAGCATCCACATTCCATGTGCACAACTTAGAAACTACCAATAAGAGGAGGTGGAAATTCTATATAAATTATTAATTGACAGTTTACTTATACTTGTGACAGGAGCGTTTGGCATCAAAGTCCAGAAGATAATTGTGCCGCATCCTGGTGTCGTCGAGCGTCCAGCGACGCTCGAATGTGTGTACGACACACAACAAGATAATTTCTATTCCATACGATGGTATTTAAACGGGGAGCAGTTCTACAGTTTCATCAAGAAAAATAATCCAGAAAAAATAAACCATAATCATACAGATGTTGATGTTGAGGTAAGTTGGACTGAATAGATTGTAATGAGAAGAAAAGCTATATCTTTTTATATCTCTAGATTATAAAAAGTTTGCCATCTTCTGACGTTGGATCATAGGTAGTATAGATTTATTTACTTATATATATATATATATATATATATATATATATATATATATATATATATATATATATATATATATATATATACACATATATATATACATATATATATTTCTTTTTCTTCTTAATAAAAAGTTGGACCACTCAGACACGAGAAAAGTCACCGTAAGAGAAATCACAGCTGCAGCCGAGGGCCAGTACAGATGCGAAGTTATGGGAGAGGCGCCCCTCTTCGAAACGGACTCGACAACGCAAAACCTCTCAGTCGTCAGTAAGTATACCTCATGGAATTCATGGCTAGCCCACACTCTCTCTCTCTCTTTCTCTTTCTGTGTTTGTGTATATATATATATATATATATATATATATATATATATATATATATATATATATATATATATATATATATATATATATATATATATATATATATATATTTCACTGGCCAGTTGTGTCTGTAGCCATTATCAGATGATCCATATAACGATGTACACCTTTACTGAGTAATCCAGTCAGAATCTTATCCATTAATCACACAAAGGTCACTCTATTATTCCTTCTTTTTCCATTTTTTAGTTTTCTGTAAAAGAAAACTATTATGCCGACTATGTATGTCCGTCCGCACTTATTCTGTCCTCGCCTTTTTCTATCCGCCCTCAGATCTTAAAAACTGCTGAGGATGGAGGGCTGCAAATTGGTATGTTGATCATCCCCCCTCCAATCATCAAACATACCAAATTGCAGCCCTCTAGCCTCAGTAGTTTTTATTTTATTTAATGTTAAAGTTAGCCATAACCGTGCATTTGGCAACAATACAGGACAGGCCACCACCGGGCCGTGGTTAAAGTTTCATGGGCTGCTGCTCATACAGCATTATACCGAGACCACCGAAAGATAGATCTATTTTCGGTGGCCTTGATTATACGCTTTACAGAAAACTCAGTTGCGCTGAAAAAACATCGGCGCATTTTTTACTTCTTAACTTTTCTTTCAATAATCTCCTTCGGGGAATGTACAGGTATGTACTGTAGATTGTTTTGGTATATTTTGGAATATCTATCTATTCTATGATATGAGTTATCTCATCTGTATTTCCAAGATTGTCTCCATCTGTGGCAACTACAGTACATCCTTATACTCACTCAGTTAATCCATGAGTGACTCCAAATTTGAACTCTTCTCACCTCTGTTTCATAAGCTGAGTTTTCCTTCGCATTATTAATCAAGTGCCATGGTTTCCTTCTCTACAATTTGAGTAGGAATGGAGTAGACTTCAGCTAGGGCTATTTCTGCTACCTGTTTTATCATAATCTTTCCTCCTTGATTGTTTGTTATTTCTAAAGCTATCTTGCTCTGACTAACTTCATGTAAACTTGAGGAGTAATGTACTCCATGCACTTGTGACATTTACTATACATTCTATCCATGTGGTTTCTCCAGGTTAAAGTTTTAATCTCGCCCGAATATTATTAAGTATATAATTTATAAGTTTCTTGGTTAGACTCCACGTTGTCAATAATTTGTTGAGAATTCGTGCTGAATATCTGATGCCTTCCCTCTTTTTTCTTCTAGCCATTCTGCACATTGGAATAGTAGATGTCTATTAATCCCTTTTTTATCACCAATTGTTCTTTAGGTGCTTCGATAGTAATCCTTTTTCTGGCCATACTTAGATAACCATTTGATAAATGGGAGAATTCTAAATGTGCTTCTCTTACAACCAGAACCTTTTCCTTAAGTGAGAATTATCCCAAGTGAAAAGGAAAATCAATTTGTCCGAGGTTTTTAATTTCATTGCTGTGAGCATTTTGAATTCTACAATCTACAACTGGTTTCAAATTTAAGTGGATTAAATATGTCTGGTATATCTTTTCGCTCGTAATGTCCTTCAGCGACCCATATCAAAGAATACAGCAATTGGCTTCCTTAGGCCGTCATATGCAGGATATACTGGTCTACAATCAGATTCACCACCAGTTAATTTTACTAGCATTTGCTACTTGACTTAATTCTGACGTTCCAGTCTTCTTCTCAACTATATAAGATTGTGCATTATTCCGGACGTACGGAAATTTACTGTTGGTTCATTTGATATTGCTTGATCTTGTTACATTAAATTTGCAGCTTGGTTAGTGTTCTTGTTCTAATGCCTCCTAAATGGTGGAGATTGACTGCGATCTCTACCTCTACCTCGCGGCTGAGATCTATGCCTAGACCTGTTTCTATAATCTCAAGTGCCATGTGCTGTTCTTTTATGATAAGAGCAGTACGCTGGTCCACGGCAATCACTCGCATAATGGCCCTTCTTATGGCAATTATAACATGTGACTGCTGGAGATTCCCTTGAGAAGAGTTACCTGTGTTTCTATTCAGGTTTTCATCTGGTGTCATAGACCTACCATGATTATTGTGCCTTTTTATATTTTGCCCTATGGTGACTGAGGGTCTGCATAGATAATTTCCTTCAGGATTTCTACCTAAGATTTTCTTTACCTCATTTTCAATCTCAATGACACCATCTTCTAATTTTCAAATATGGGTCATCTTTTCAATTGCCTTTGACGACAAACTTCCCGATAACAGAGCTAACATCAATCAACTTTTCAATTGTCAATTGTTTTTACTTGTTGACCTGCCACTATTGATGTCTACAGAGTAGTTGAAATCAAATGCCCCAACTCATTCAGCTGGGGACCCATTCTGAGGTCATTCGTCTCATCCAATTTCCTGCTTTGGATTCTGTCTTCGGGGTCTGTCTCGCTTTCTGTGGAATTTATTTTCCTCAAATATTGTTTTAAATCCTCCTAAGTCTTAAGTCTTCGATAGGCATCCTATATCCCATGTAGAGAGATCAAGGAAGCTTTTGGGATCATTTAATTTCTCAACATCGCTACCCGTTAAAGAGTTTAAATGTATATCCACTCGCTCAATCCAGTTCTCAAAGTTGCAAGCATCATTTTCTGCATTCCATCCCAAAAATTTAGTTATGTGGCTATTCGTCTGGGCATTTTTATGGGTAACTAAAGCACTCCCAGTAGCTGACGTAGTCGGAGGATTTGGAGTGGTAGCCATAGTTAATCTACGTGCTTGGCCTCTTGTAACAACTGAATGGATTGGTTTCCCAAATGCAGGTATCTTACTTTTGGGCATATAACTAATCAGTGGTAACTAACCAGGGTTAGTTCAATTTTAATCCTAAAAAGACACTAAAAGACACAACGGGAATCGTCTGGGAACGTAAGGAATGGAAGAAAAAAATAGTCAACTCGCAATTTTTTTTTAATTATGCCCTTAAATAATTCCCATGAAATAAAAACAAAATTAAACGAGATAAAATGCTAACACAAGTTAGTAAAAATCACAACAAAATAAGTCAAAATTTTTATTAAAATTGTTAGTAATATAATTAGTAAAGAGAGGTAGAAAGTTTGCCAAAATTAGTTGTATGTCTATTTAATTCAACTGGAATAATTGTTTCAAATGAAATAATTAAATGAATTATAGTGTCAAATTAGTTTTAACACTTTTCTTCCATTCTGCTGTTTTAAATGGAAGTGCCATCAGCTGTATAGAGAGAGAGAGAGAGAGAGAGAGAGAGAGAGAGAGAGAGAGAGAGAGAGAGAGAGAGAGAGAGAGAGAGATACTCCGAAACACTCGTTAAAAGAAAAGATAAAATGAGAAGAGAGATTTTATCCGAAAGGCATAGGAGTAATTAGTGAATTAGTGCTGGACAAGAAATTTTAACGTGTCTTTCGGCGTAACTCTCTCTCTCTCTCTCTCTCTCTCTCTCTCTCGTTTCCTATGTAGAACTGTATATTAAGTACGTTTGGGCTTTAATGAGCTCGTGTTTTGTAAACTTTAAAGGGCGCTGTGCTTACGGTGGAAATTTTTACAATGTGTCGCGTTGTTTTTTTCTTCTCTTGCAGTAATGTTTGTTGAGTAATTCTTCTCTACTTTTTCAACACTTTATCTTCTTCATCTAAGTCCCACTAGATCTGACACCAAATTATCTACCCTCTGTTGCATAAAGAAAGTAAATCTAAGGTAACATGAGCCGAGAGCGTTGGTGGGTTCAAATCTCTCTTGGGAACAATTAACCCTTTCGCTGAGAGCCTGTTGTTGCCACGAGTGACGAGAGCACTGTCCTGCTAATCGTGCAACTGACTAATTTTCTTCCTTTTATATTTGTAATTAAATTTTTTTTTCATTACTGTTATAATATTACACTGTATATATTATTATGATGTTTTATTGTAGTAGAGTAAAGAAATATGCAACTGATATGTTGATAACTATCAAAATATCAAATTGTGTAGTTTTTACAGGTGATTCATTTCAGGGTGATACCTCTCAAAGGATGGAGTAAAGTAATGCCATTCTCCTTATTCAGTATGAAAATCTTTATTACAAACTTTGAACGCTTGCTCTTGGCGAATAAATTCGTGTGGAAAAACAAAGGAAAAAAATCAAATATAGACTTGGCACTCAGTAAAAAATATGAATTTATTATCACCAATAAAAGTTTCAGACCACCGATTTTTCACGAACTAAATCTTCGCAAATGTTATCACGTCTTCTTTGTTTACTCAACAACTCTGGTGCTTGAAAAATCTACTTCCTCTGTCATTTCCTCTGATCCACGATTATATCTTTTAATACCTGAATTTAAAAAATGATCAAAGGTAGGTTTGTCTATAACTACGATGTAATAAACATCCTTCATTCACCACTGTTGTCACTATCAGAACTATTTGATAGTTCAGGTCCACTGCTATCCTGTCATTTCCAAATAAAAGTCTCTGTATTACTTCATCATAGAGAGAAAATTCCTGCCTCTGTACCATTTTGATGGTTACTGAAGGTCTAGCCCTTGTTCTCAGATTATCTTTTAAATGGGAAATTAGAAGTTGTCATTTGTTGCTAGAATATAGAATAAAGCTCCTAAAAATAACGAGGAAAATGTGTTATCTATTACGAGCTGCCTAAATAGAACCAAAAGAAAGATGACTGTGACCTTTTGATGACTCTGGAGATCGATCCAGCACAGTAAAAGGGGTTAATCCTATTGCAGATGATAGCCTAACCTTCAAGGTTATTCAGCCAGGTATTGTTCCTTGGAGCAGTAATCCTTCAATTATCCTGATTAGGAGAGGCAAGGCCCCGTCGGATAATGGTAACACCCGGATGATGGCGAGTAAAAAATTCTAGGGGTGTCCAAGGGCAACTCCGTACCCTTCCTCACCTAACCTTGTCAATACCACATAACTGTAAAAACTCAATATGCTTATAAACAACAACCATCAAACTTTCAACTTTAAATTTTATGTAAAAGTCAATTATCCACTTTTTTCCCAAATATTCCTAACAAAAATATACTGCACAAATACGCTTTGAAAAAAATGCAACCCCTCCTTTTCTCTCTTTTGTAAATAACACATTTCAGTAGGCAAGTAGCCCAAATATGTTTACATTTCACAGTCAAGTATGGTTTTACATTTCCATCAATGTAGCCCAAAGCATGTTTACATTTCAGTAGGCAAGTAGCCCAAATATGTTTACATTTCAGTAGGCAAGTAGCCCAAATATGTTTACATTTCAGTAGGCAAGTAGCCCAAATATGTTTACATTTCAGTAGGCAAGTAGCCCACACGTTAACACACAGTCTCGCATGGTTTTAGGTCCATCAATGTATTTTCATAGAGCAGCTTCCTTATCAGGTGTTATATATTGTATTATATACACGGGATAAAAAAATATATGTGAATATAGTATTACATATATATATATATATATATATATATATATATATATATATATATATATATATATATATATATAATTTATATGTGTGTGTGTGTGTGTAATCTTATAAATTGTCCGAATTGCTTAATTTTCACAAAGGACTCCCGGATAAGCCTGAAATCCGAGTTACGAGAAGCTCGTACCGAGTGGGAGAAGTCCTGGAGGCGACTTGCACGGCGCGGCACTCTTGGCCAGCTTCGGCGATTTCCTTCTCTGTCAACGGCGATTACATTTCTGTGAGTCATTCTTTGTTTTCGACATTTTTTATTTTTAGACTTTATATCTGTATTAATTTTCATAGCAGAAATAATCTGATACTATACTGTTATTGTTTGTTGTTAAAGAACCTGTCTTTTCTAAGTACGATATTGTTATTAATTGTTGTAATTTCTACTGTTTATTTTTCCTTGGGTAAATCGAGCCGTCCATTTGGCTGTTAATCTATTTTCCTAAGTCGTCAAGACCTATAAACCTTTTACGCATGCCAATGTTTTAATTTAAACAACTAAACGTGTAAGGAGAGATGCAAGCGCTTGCAATGATCGTAAATTGGGGCCAGTTTTTTTTTAATTACTACGTGAACACCGTCAATTGAAGCGTTTTAGTGGTCTGAATTACAGGAGAATAAGGAGTTATCGAATAAGTTCACAATCAAATTAGAAATTTAATAAACTAATATTTTCAGCTCAAACGCGGCAGCAATGACTTTTGAAATACACAGAGCAACAAAAACACAGTATGGAAACAATGACTACGTTCATTTGCAAGTGATTAAATCGAAAGCATATAAAGAGGATCCCTTCCGACGAAGAGTTATTGACCCTCAGTGTCTTAGTCATTCGATGGGATTAATAGATGTCGATACAGTTTTGTTACAGGAATATAGCCTCTTCTGCAATAGTTACAAATAAGTTATGCCATAGACCGGAATACCTATCGGTATAGATTCTATATCGATGGTCCTCCGTTCTATAGTATAACTTATTTGTAACTGCTACACAAGAGGCTATATTCCTATGATATAATTACATCGACATCTGTAGTAATTATTATTATAGATGATGAATTTCGTATCCAAGATCTTGGATATGCATGAGGCGTATTGCTTATGATTTAGTTCTTTTATGGGAAGAGTATAGTTTCTCTGGAAATGCGAGCACGAAGAGACTAGAATAGTAGTTCATGTTTCCCTTAGAGTTAAGATACTCTTTATTGAAGAAATGCATCGGTTTAGCGCATAAGTAGCTCACCTACATAAATTTTGATATGCTTTACAAGAACTATTTCTGGTCACTTACGAATCCGTAGTGCTAATGAACAGTCACAGTGAGATATTACAAGGACACATGAAAAATTTTCAAAGAAGAAATAGAACGGGAAATTCTTGAGTTTGCTGTATCTTGCCATGAGGTCAGGAAAGCTTTAACACTTTGCAGCAACAATATGCGTGACCGTTTGACAGGACAGTAAAACGGACAAGAGATATAAATAAATAAATAAATAAATAAATAAATAAATAAATAAATAACCTAGGTAAAATAAAAATAGGGAATAGAGGAAGGATTTTTTTTTACAGAAACTAGGTTATGATTTTGGGCGAAGCGTGGTTTCTACCAGGATGATTTCAGTATTAACTGAATATTGAAATAATATTGTGTAGTAGTTACTGATTATGAATGTCTTAGATATTGGCGTGTTTTAGTTCTGAAAACTGTGTTCACATGTATTTTTTCACATCACTGAAGGGAGATGAATAATAAATAAGTATAGTGGTGCCAGACGCACGACCATGGCTAATTTTAACCTTAAATAAAATAAAATTAGGGAGGGTAGAGGCCTGCAATTTTGTATGTTTGATGACTGGAGGGTGGGTGATCAACATAATAACTTGCAGCCTTCTAGCGTCAATAGTTTTTAAGATCTGAGGGCGGACAGAAAAAGCGCGGACGGACAGACAAGTAGCCATCTCAATAGTTTTCTTTTACAGAAAACTAAAACCAGTTTACGTCAACGCCAACTTTCTGTAACAAGAAATTCGGTATGTGGCATATATAAATAGAAATTGTTTACTCAGTCTGACCAGTGAGGGCGGTTGTTAGACGCCACTGGCATATGGTTTCCATGGCCGTTCCCAGACTTACCATGGACTTTGGGAGCGGTTGAAGTGATATTCGGACACAAAGGAATGATAATCTAACATGCATACACCAAGAGACTATCATACCTGTAAGAACAGTACACAATAAAGTAATGTTTTGAAGAAAAAGAAAAAATCCAAAGACAAACAACACATCGCTTACTAGAGATCATAGGTACAGCCTGTACTTTTCACATGTTCGTAGGAAATGACACGGGAGGAAAAATCCCTTATCTTTTAAGAGCAAAAACATTAGAAAATATTGGCGACAGGAAATCCTCCTAACGATTCTGTCTCCATGGCACCCACTTTTCTTTAAAAGAAGAAAAGTATCTCCAACGCTAACTTTGGGACTAAGCAGGTAAATGAAAGCTGAGGTGACGGTAAAACGAGATGAAGCTAAACATTTTAAGGTCCTGTGAAAGTCTGATGTAATTAATGCTGCATAATACTTTTATTCAACGCTTTTTGGTTGCATTTTTCGCAAGAATATAAGTTTCTAGGAGGTCACACCAGCATCTGGAAACTTTTATTTCTTCGTTATTTTGAAACGAAAGTTAACAGTTTTTTCTAACGAAGGCTGTTACATCGTCGTGAGAGTGTTCTCCACTAGCTTGTCTGTCAAAAGGGAACTATCTTGGTTTGCCTTCTTGGTGACTGAGTTCCTTCTGTTAGAGCCTATCACTTCCTTCCCCGAGCATCAGAAAACTTAGTCCAGTTGAAGTAACAGATTATCAAATCGTCCTGTTGCAGATTGTTATTATCATTATTATTACAACATGAACTTGTTGCCACGCGCTACGCGTGCTGGGACCCAGGGCTGGTGTCTCTCCTACCCCCCAATCCCCTACCTACACTTCCCCCGGACAAACAGGTTTGCAGGAGGAGGGTAGATGCCTCCCATACCCTCCCATTCCCCTACCCACCCCACCCCCACCTGGGGAGGACAAACTGGTTTGCAGGGGTGGGTTGTTGTGTCATGTCTCCCTCTTTGTTGCTCAGGGGAGGACAAACAAGATCAGACCCTCTTGGATTTTATTATTATATAATTTAATTAGATCATTAAATCCAATTTCCAGGCCCCCATATTGCCGCTCGAAGGACTTGTTTTTAATTGGAATGGAAAGACTGGACCAAGGTAAAATTTAACAGCCAGTTGAATGGTCAATCTCTCACCCTCCATTCTTTCCACATGACCAAACCATGCAGTGACACTCAAGCTCTGCTGTGAGGAGCAGTTCCACAATAAGCTGTAGGTCCCATTGCTAGGTAATGTAAAATAAATCATAATCCTTCGGGCCAGCCCTGGGAGAGCTGTTGATCAGCTCAGTGGTCTGGGTAATCTAAGGTATGCTTAACTTTAAGCTCTCTACCTGGATGCAACTGTACAAGGGTCATCATGGCAGCATTATAGATATTGGTGATGGAAATTTCAAAAGAGGCTGATCTGCTTCTTTAAAGTGGTATCTATTTCTCATTTGTTTTATATATAGTACTGGCAATCTTCTTAGACCCCAAGATATGTTATTCAGTTGTATTCCACATAGGGAAACGAAAGGTGTTTTTGTAAGGATATGCCCAACAGTTTCGTCCTCCAATGGACCTCTTCTTGGAGCGTTTATTAAGGAAAGAGAAAAAGTTCACAATGTATGTAGCCAAGAAAGGCCTAAAACCTTAAACACATGAAATACCGTTACCAGAAACTACCAGTTAAAAAAAAAACATATAACAGTAAAACAATACAATAAAATAAGAACAATAGTTGAGCAAATGAAAATTACCAAAATATCAAATGAGGCAATATGTCCGTTTGAAACAGTAAAACAGTAAGTACATATTAACAAAAGTATATTATATGATAGTTAATGGATAACATTATCCAATTTGTACTGTCGTATTATAACATGTAAAATAAAAGGATCAAGTTTATATAAACAGGCGATAAATTAAAATTTTTACCTTTGCTCCTAAATAAAATCTTTGACCCGAGCCAGTCAGTTGGTAAATTAAACATTCTAAGTATATTTTTAAACTTATAGCTAGAACTTGCAACTGACCTCACAACTGTAACATCCCAAAAATGAAATAATGCCATTGTCTTCTTTGTCAACAGTAAAAGTTATAGAGGAAACTAAATGATTGAGATCTCTTTAGGTTTTCTGAATGTCAATATAAGTTTTCTGTACAGCAAATACATCGTCAACATATCTCACCCAGGGAATAATGTCTGTCATAATCGAATTAGCTATTCTGCACTCATAAAATTCCATGTAAACATTTGATTATTTTTGTCGGTAAAATTTTCTATTAAAAACAAAACAAAACAAGTGTCAACCATGCAGAGTCTGATTAGATGTAAACTGACATGGCTAAGCAGAGATATGACATGCTTATTTAGTTCACTGTTTAAAAAATCTAAGTCGTCGTTGACAGGTACTCTAGTGAACAGACTTTTAACATCAAAGCTTACCATTATTTCATCATCTAAATTATTTTCAACATGAGAATCAGATATTGTACCTACAAATGGCTGCAATAATGTGACCAGGAATTTAGACAATTTATAAGACACTGAACCAATAGTACTAATTATAGGACGTAATGGTTGTCCTTCCTTATGGGTTTTAACAGTACCATACAAATAGGGAAGTCTAGCATTTACAGTAGTAAGCATGTTTACCATATCCTGATTATTCCTAAATATCTCTCTCAATCGTTTAGGAAATTGTGCATTTACACACTCACATAGATTAGAAATCAATTGTTCATAAGTATCTTGGTCATTTAACAGAACGTTCATTTTATCTATATAATCTACTCGATCCAAAATAACAATAACGTTGGTTTTATCTGCCCTGGTTGTCCCCAGTATTATAAAATATTTATATGGAATTTTATGAATGTAGAATAGCTAATTCAGTTATGGCAGATATTATTTTCTTGGTGGGATATGTTGACGATGTATTTGCTGTACTGAAAACTTATCTTAACATTCAGAAAATCTTAAGAAATCTTAATAATTTAGTTCCCTCCATAACTTTTACGGTTGACAAAGAAGACAGTGATATTATTTCATTTTTGGATGTTACAGTTGTGAGGTCAGTTGTAAGTTCTACCTATAAGTTTAAAATACACAGAAAACCTACAAATAACAATCTTATAATTAACAATTACTCCTCCCACAAAATAGACGTAAAACTCTCAGCATTAAGATCAATGTTTCTTAGAGCGTTTAATATTTGCAGTCCAGAATTTATCAATGAGGAATTAGAATTTATATACCAAGTTGGTATTAAAAGTAACTTTGATACTGACTACAGTCTAACGTTAGCTAGAAAAGCATTTTACTCATGTGAGGAGAAAAGTAGAAAACTGAATTTTATATCTTTCCCATACCATCCCACATTAGAGTCTATAGTCTACCCCCTAAAGTTACCTGGTTCTAGTGCAACATTTTCATATCCTACCACTATTGGAAAAAGTCTAAATTGTAATAGTCCGGAAAGCAATGAAGGAGTCATTTATAAGATACCAGTGCTGTAGTTTTTATATAGGACAATCTCGGAAGGAACTCGAAAAACGCATTTTAATTCATAAATATAACATAAGAACAAATAATACAAGTAATGCTTTATTGTGCTCACAGTAGCATGTGTAGTTTACCAATTGACTGGCTAGGGTTGAAGATTTTATTGAAGAGCACAGGTTTTATTGAAAGAAATTTGACAGAGACAGCTTGCATTGCTCATGGCAAAGGTAAAAATTTTAATTTATCGCCTCGTTTATATAAATTAGATCCTTTTATTTTACATGTTATGAGACGACAGTACAAATTGGATCATGTTATCCATTAACTATCATATAATATGCTTTTGTTAATATGTACTTAGTGTTATGCTGTTTCAAACGGACATATTGCCTCATTTGATATTTTGGTAATTTTCATTTGTTTAACTACTGTTCTTATTGTATTGTATTGTTTTACTATTGTATGTTTTTTTTTCAACTGCTAATGCCTGGTAACGGTACTTCAAATGTTTAAGACGTGAGGTCTTTCTTGACTACATACATTGTAAACTTTTTCTCTTTCCTTAATAAACGCTCCAAGAAGAGGTCCATTGAGGACGAAACTGTTGGGCATATTCTCACAAAAACGCCTTTCATTTCATTTCCTATGTGGAATACAACTGTATATATATATATATATATATATATATATATATATATATATATATATATATATATATATATATATATATATATATATATATATATATATATATATATATATATATATATATATATATATATATATATATATATATATATATATAATATATATATATATATATATATATATATATATATATATATATATATATATATATATATATATATATATATATAATTTTAGCTTATTTGTTATATACATCTTGTTTTGCTTTGCTTCTCTTAGCGCTAATTGTTCGTTTTAACTTTAGGCCATTTTATCTATCCAAAGATAAGTAAAGAGTTCTGGAGGGGTAACTTGTTAATCTTTATTAGGGGAAATTCGCCATCCTCCAAGAACTAAACTTACACCCCTCAGACCTAATCCACAGAGGGCTCAGACAAAGAATCAAAAGAACGCAGACCTCCAGCTATCATAATTTCATCAAAACTAGAGAAGAAAAAAGTCTGTCTTTAATTTTATATACGACGCTAAATTTGTCGTGGTTGAAATCATTTTGAAGATCACCAATCGTAACGGTACATACCTAAGGCAATATTAGCTATCACAGATCAAAAGAAATTACTGGCCAAGTTGGATCATTATCATTCTAAACTCAAGAACAAACAATTAAAAAATGCGCAGAAGTTTCTTCGGTGCAATCGAGTTTTCTGTACAGCGTATAATCAAGGCCGCCGGAAACAGATCTATTCTGTGATCTCGGTATAATGCTGTATGAGCCGCGGCCCGGTGGTGACCGGTCCTATAACGTTGCCAGACGCACGATCATGGCTAACTTTAACCTTAAATTAAAAAAAAAAAAACTACTGCTATGTTTGATGATTGGAGGGTCGATGTTCAACATACCAATTTGCAGCCCTCTAGCCTCAGTAAAAGTACGGACAGAAATTGTGCGGACGGACTGACAAAGCCATCTCAATAATTTTCTTTTACAGAAAACTAAAAGGACAAAAGGGTCTCCATCCATCAACTTATATAAATGGCCCTTATAACAGAACAATAACGCCTGATTGATCGAAAATCATCAAAATGAAAGCGAAGGCTATTTTGATGGTAGGACGAGAGAGCTATTCATTTTTCGAGCTAAAACTCTCAGAGAGAATAAATATCATTAGTAACTCAAGACCCAGTTGATCTCAACTTACCTTCTGCTTTCCTCTGTGGGTTTTTTCTTTGTGGTTTTATATAGCTTCACACTAATAGTTCAAGGCATAGTTGTTAACAACCTGCAAGATATATTTCCAGTATGCACATAGAGACATAACTGCATGTCTGCGCAGTAGATGTATATGCTTGAACATATAAGAAGATAATACACACAGATTTATGCATCAGTTTAATTTGAAATCCGTATCACATATGAATAGGGAAATGTGACGCTGAAAGCGACAGTATTACGATACTGGACGCACTCATCTCTTTCAAGATGCCATTAGTCATACCAGCCAACGATTCCTTTCTCTCCCTTAGGCAGAGCCAGGACGCGTGCGGAATATGGGCGTGTCCAAGGACGAGGGTCATTCCTATTTCCCGAAGGGATCCTACACCTCCACCAGTATGCTGATCCTTCCCGTAGAGGGGCGATTCTCTTCCAGCCTCCGCCTGGGGTGCCACGCTCATGTGCAGTCCCTGGAGAAGGCCAACTTCGTCACCGTGGAGGTGGACTTCGGGATCTCCAGCCTGTTCTCCTTCTTCAATGCAGGTGATGTGGACGCTTCGTTCTCTCTTCTGATGCACGTTCTTCTTTCCACTGCCTTTATTAGTTGATAGCATCGAGGGAACTAAAAGCACGATACGAGGAAATACGCTTTGGAAACAATGCAGGAGTGGATACTGATTTTCATATACTTTCCTTTTTGTCCTTGACATCCCATGCTACATATCGCTGATGTGTTGTCATACTTGATATATTGTCGCTGAGCAACAGCAACTTCTTCATTTCTGGTGACAGGTTCCCCTAGTATGTTTTTTAATACTATTTGTATCACAACTGAGATGATAACTTGCCAGTCACTGAGGACAGTAGTCTTACCGAAAAGCATTATTTGTAGAATAGCAGTACATGATTTAATTCAGGTGAGCACAATTTTCATAATGAAAGCATAAACCTGTATAACATTTGCCCTTTTTTATGTAATTATATAGATATATATATATATATATATATATATATATATATATATATATATATATATATATATATATATATATATATATATGTGTGTGTGTGTGTGTGTGTGTGTGTGTGTACATATATATATATATATATATATATATATATATATATATATATATATATATATATATATATATATATATATATATATATATATAAATTGTGTCCTTCTTGATCTACAGCTAATTTTGTAGGTCATCAAGGGTCAAAAGTTCAAAACAATTCACCAATATTACAGTGAATATGAGCAAGTACTTGTAAAAGTCAGGTCAAATGACCTCAGCCTAATCATGCAAATTTTAGTTACTTTGTTTGCTGCAGTTATCATAATGTATCATTTACTATTCATTAATTATTCGGTCTAGGTTATTATCTAACATGACTATCACTTCAGTATTGAGCCAATTACCGCTTTTCTATTAAGTTTATGAAGGTTTTCTAGAATGAAAAGTATTTTTTCAGTCCTTTAATTCTTCATATATCATATATATATAATGAAAATTATATTTTGAATTTAATATACAAGTGTTGATCGGAACATATTTTACTTACTTCACCATTTAGTAAACGCTGAAACATTTGAGTTTAACACGAAGTGCAAAACAGAAACTACTGACCTCCAGAACTTCTTCAACTTCAGCACCTGAGGGCATTTAACCTGCACTGCACTTGATATTAATCCTAAGTTCATTTAAGTGTGAGTCTAATATTCTTTTTCATGGAAGAGAGAGAGAGAGAGAGAGAGAGAGAGAGAGAGAGAGAGAGAGAGAGAGAGAGAATGACGATTCTTTAATTTTCACACGAAATGAAATTGTTTCTTTATTTCAGGATTTTCCCTCGTGACTAATGTTTATGATTGTAATGTAATGTGAAAAATATGAAAGGACTTTGCAAAACAGCAGTTGCCTCTAATTTGGCTGCCGTTCATCGGGGGAGCCAAGAGAGACTCCAAAATATCAATACTTCCTGTCCCTTTTGCTCACTCTATTTCTAAACTTTTTGTAACTAGCTTATAAAGAAATAAACCACACTACAACTGTTGCTTCTACTCGTGCACGCAATCTTTGGTTAAGAGTTATAGTTGAATAGTATGCGAAGAAAATGTCGTATATGGGAGTTTATATTAAAGGGTCTGTGAATATCAGTATAACTGACAGCATGAGGCTTGTGCACGTGTAAAGGATTCCAAGTAGTTAAATAGTAATTCTTTGTGGGAACAACAATATGTCCATTATGATTCGAGTGAACTGGGCTACATCAGACAGGGCTTCAATGGTAAACTGTACTGTCAAAGATTTATTAGTAGTGTAGATGGCATATCTTCTTTTCTGAAAAGCTGACTTTCATACAAGAGGAAAGGAGTAAGTATAGTAATCTCATGCATACTTGCAATCAGTGTCAGGCTTTACTAACGAAGTCGACAAGAGGGGCGTGGACTGTGACTCAATTTTTAACAAAATTATCAAATGAAGTTTTGCCTTGTTCGGAATGAGGGATGTTAATTACCTTGTATATTTTAACATTTTCATATTCTAACATCACGTTGAAAGATGGACAGTATGTTTATTACAGCAGGCAAAAGACAGCTGTAAACAAATTTAATATAAAAACTAACAGGAAAATTTGTTAACAAAACGGTGATATATTTCTGAAGGCCTTATTTTCATAAAAATGCGAATTTCACTGTTTGTGTTGTGCTTACCCTGAAAAGTATTTGTTTAAAGACGATAGTTATTAAATGCTGAACGCTTTTGAAAAGTTTCTTTACTAAATCTTTAAATTTTCCCCCTGAAGGTGTCGCTTGTTGGACTTCTGACATCGTCCCAACCACGATGATATTGGCGATGCTTCTTCTGCTGCAAAATCGGTTGTGATGAATCGCTACTGAAAATGAATAAGGACAAGAAGACTTTTGATGGTGCTTCCCCTCTTCCAATGGTTAATGGAAAAAAAAGGGAAATGTAAAGAGAGATAAAGTGTGAAGAAAAGCAAACAGTTCTAGTTATACTTGAATTCATGGAGATTTTTGTAAATGTTGGTTTTCTAATGAAACATATCGAGTGGTTTCATTTTTATTTTCAAAAGAGAAAGGAAACGAAAGAAGTACTGAATTGCCAAGAGTCTCCAGAAAAAACCAGAGCTCTGATACATTAATAAATATAAATGATAAAGAGAGAGAGAGAGAGAGAGAGAGAGAGAGAGAGAGAGAGAGAGAGAGAGAGAGAGAGAGAGAACCTTGCGCTTTCAATTGTTAAGTAACAAACACATCGCATTCATACCCAGCGAGATATAAGCCATACACGAAAGTACACTTGGAATTCTTAAATCAGATTGATTTTATGATGACCCTATTATCATGAAATCATCGCCACTTAATTCACCCTTTTCGTCAACCTAATGTGCGAAGAAAACTAAATTAAACATAAAGAAATTAAATATATTTCCTTTCCTTCTATTTAAGCAAAATTCATTCGAGGAAAACTGTGATGCCATTCTTGAACCTTTTGTAATTGTAATATTCGACTTGTTTGCAAGTATGTTATACATACATGCACAATAATGCATACACACGTACGTATATACGTACATACTTACTAGAAGCTTTTCAATGAATTTACATACACATTATTCCATAAATATTAAAATATAAAAGAGCGGCTCCATGCGTTCACACATTCAGCCATTCATTTGCAAAGTATTCATGCGTACAAATATTACAACTGAATAGATGAGGAAAGGCACCTTTTATTCTGAGGCAAGCAAATAAAGAGACATTTGGAAAAGAGAAGTCTCGCAAAAGAGAAATAGAAAAAACGAAGTGTAATACTGGTACGGGAGAGCATCACCAAATGCAAAAAAAGGATAGTGAGAAATGAAAACTGGAGGAAATAATTCGAGGTTAAGGAAAAAATATCCTTTCTTTTACTTGAGTTAACATAAACATCGAGTGCAACGAAAAGAATAAAAAGAGTCTCACGTTGGGAAACTTCGAGAAAGAAGCATCCCTAGAAAACGACTACTACAGAGAGAGAGAGAGAGAGAGAGAGAGAGAGAGAGAGAGAGAGAGAGAGAGAGAGAGAGAGGTCTCGTACATTTTTGTAAAGTGGAAATAGCAATCAATTAGAGAAAAAAGACACACACACAACACACACACACACACACACACACACATATATATATATATATATATATATATATATATATATATATATATATATATATATATATATATATATATATATATATATATATATACATATATACTGTATATACTCCAAATACTATTTTTTTATTATAAGATAATAGTCCTGGAGAAAGCTTGAATTAGACAGATGGTGTGAAAGAGGAACTGGGATGAAGGACCTTGAAATTCAGGAGACACAGTCTACTTTGAAAAGTAAAAAATATAGTGAAGGTAATACTGCTGAACAGTTATGGTGATAATGATGATGGTGATCACGAAAGTATTTGTGAACCTGATCTTTCATAAACTGAATTTATATATATATATATATATATATATATATATATATATATATATATATATATATATATATATATATATATATATATATATATATATATATATATATATATACTTCTGCACTGTTTATATTACCAATATTTTCGATTACAATTCAAGTTATTTAAGAATAGCGTTGGAGCCCAGCCTCACTTTTTGAGGCATTGCAGTTTAACGTCTATCCTGTATATAGAAAAAAACACAAGCTTGATGTTTACAATTACTGTTGTACAGACCCCTCATAATACACCACTCATTTCTGTACCATGCACACATTGCAGTCTATACACATGATAAGACCTTTATGACAAATTTGTTGTAACATAAATATTTATAAGGTGAGAATGTTTAAAGGCTTTTTGTAAATCATTATGACGTGACTTGGTGATAAAACATGAGAAATCAGCGCCTCTATAATGTTCCAAACACACATACTCGTTATAAAGCATATGTTTTATATACTGTTGTTTTATTAAATTCTGAAACCCATGTCCTTTTATTGTTTAACTGAACGAAATGCGACTTGGACACAGTTCTGAATTATATTTGTTTAAAGTATAAAATAAGCAGGCGGCAGCGAGCATACTGCCGGATTCTGATATCGTGACAATGCTTGTTGTCAGGCAAATTAAGGCGGCAAGATGATCCATTATTAACCTGAAAGAATGTAAAGGGTAGGTCCACTTTTGCTACATGGGCGTCATGAACCCATCTTTCACTACCATTGCCTAATATTCTGAAGAGTCATTATTTTTTTTAGTGTCAAGCATATTTATTACAAAGCATCATATTTATGTTTTCATGTAAGTTCAAATTGAAGCTCTGCGTTTTGATTTCCTAACCAGTTTAATTATTATCTATAAATCTTTTTAAAGGAATCTTGTGAATCCCTCCAAAAAAAGAACAACTAGACTAGTTCCGAAAGCATTCTCCTACAAATTTCATTTCCCAATAAGAGATATTCCATATAAAGGCTATTATTATTATTATTTTTATTTATTTTTTTTTTTTTACAGTTTTGTTAGGTTGTAAGGTGGGAGCATAAGGGCCAACAAGCTGCCACACTAAGGGCCAAAATTCTTCCTGTCTGCTCAATTTAGTATTTGTTCTTATCTCCCTGATGCCATGCCTTGGAATATTAAACAAGTGCCAGAGTTTTTTTAACTGTTAATCAACCCACTTTCCTGAATGCTATTGTGAAGCCCTCCAGTTTTTTTCGTTTTTTTTTTTTTTTTTCTCATGCAGCCATTACGCCGGATAACCCCCAATACTATTAACTGTTTCTCTAATATTTCTATGTTCTGGGTTAGACAAGGGGCGAGTTGCTCATTTCTTTGGCAATTGTAAAAAAAAATGGTAATGGAGTGAATTCTTTGCTAAAGAATTCCTGAAATCTATTGATTTCACAAATCTTCCGTTTTCATAATCACTGTAATTACATACGAATACTCACGCGAATACAGATTGATAAATATGATTGAAAATGAGCTTCCTTAGTCAAACGTGCACTTAAACTTTGTTGATGAGGCATCCAATGTCTACTGGAAAAATTTGTTTGTTTCTGCAATATTTGTTTGCCGGATCACTATACTACATATTCTGATAGCATCTGTAGATATTTGAAACGACAAGTAAGGGATAGAATCTGCTATTTATTGTCGAACACAAACAGATGGTGGCGAAGTATTGATTATTAACCCACAGAGAGAGAGAGAGAGAGAGAGAGAGAGAGAGAGAGAGAGAGAGAGAGAGAGAGAGAGAGAGAGAGCCAGTCCTAATTATCTTGCTCCTCATCTCAATGACTTAATACCACAATCAGTCTTTCCGACTTCCTCTGGAGGAAGATTTCTTAATCAGAATCATCTCATCTGCCACAAAGTTTCTCTATATTCTAAAACTGTAATGGTATCACATTTATTTTTCTTCTCTTATTTCCTCGGTAATTAGGTCATTTGCTTCACTGCGCGTTGCTCTGATATCTCGATACACAGCTAACAATTTCTTCATAGATTCTCTTCACACACTTCATTGAATCGTGATTGCATATATTATTGCTTTCAGGGCAATGTCATTTCTAACTCTCGGAAGAAGGGTTGCAAATTCCTCAACCAAAACAGTATGCTCTTAAAATACAGTCACGTGATACAGACTTCATTTCAGCGTTGTCCTAACATGCAATCCACTGAGACTTGACTGAAACATGTGGCGACTATATACAGAATGAGAAAGATATCCAATTGTGAAGTGAATATGCGCTCTGAAAGATTACCCTTTCATAGTTTCCCACCGGCAAATGAATAACTATAAGAATTTGAAATGAAACACCGGTCATAAAAATAGTATCTAATTTATAACTTGAAATAACTGACCCTGGGACATGCATCTAGCCTGACAGTCTCTTCAGAATTTTTTTAGTTGATGAATGCGGTTCGTAAACTATTATAATGAAACTTATCAATTCATCCTCTCCTCAAGAATTAAAATTGCTAGGCGAATGGCTCTCAGTTATCAAAGTATGTAAGCATGCATATGGAACAATCCTTACAGGCCATTAATTTGCAAAGCATGCTTCCGCAGAATTTGATGCCTAGATGCGAAAAGAATGAAAAAAGAGGGAAATGAATTGCAAATACTTTAACACAAATAACAGTATCAGTATTCGTCAGCGCCATACATCAAACTCAAAATGAATGCATTTTTAACTCTTTGGTAAAGAAATTAATCCTCTGCCATATGTGAATGACCTTAGCATGTGTTTCTAAATCTATGCCGTCAATGACATTATGTCCAAAATCTAATGTTTGGGCTTTTCGTTGGGGTAAGATTCTCAATTAAATCTGAGATTTCAGTGGATGTGAGTTTGTTTACCTTTGCAAAAATGCGCACGAAAGAGGAAAATCCTCCGGAGTAAGACAGTGCAAGCAGCGACATTAAACAAATAATGTTGTCGACGAGAATTGTACATTTAAAAATATAGAATGAACAGCTGGTTCTCTTTTGACCAATAGTCTTAGAAAATCAGTATTACGTGTATTGATTGTCTAATTTCAGACTGCCGTTTCCTTTTCTCAACAATTCTTTCTTTCTCGTTCTCTTGGAAACAACCTTGGAACGAAACAGGAAATCGCTGAAGTTTTACTTTAATAGGATAATAAGTGATCTTGTTTTTTGAAATAGCCTCATTATCATCAGTAAAATTAGACCTTCGGCATCAATATCAACTACATCTTATTTTCTACCATCGTCTCTTTCCTTTTCTAACAAGTTTTTCTTACCCTTCCTTTCCCTTCTCCATAGTGATATCATATATGCTTGCCTCCAAAACGTCTATCATCATTAGTATATCCCTGTTATTATCATTGTTGTAATCTTTCTTTCTAGTTTTCTACTTCAGTAAACTTTTGACAACAGTATTTCCCAATCCTACAGTCATGATGTTAAGTCTCAGCGAAATGTGCTTTCTCTCTCATCCCCCCACCGCCCGCAAAAAAAGAAAACTGTGAAGAAGTAACGCTGTCTCCACCTTTGAGCATGAACCTAATCTTATTGGTCTTGAAGAAATCATTAAAACATGAGAGAAATGGACAGGGACCATTAATGATGATCCAAAATCCTGGATAAAAGAAGAGGAGTGAGTGAAGGTAAGTGCATGATATCTAGCGTTTCCGAAACTTGAATCAAACTGTTTAGATCAAAGGGCAATGAGCTACAACGAATCCTAAAAGCGAGGAGAGTCAGAGGGTGAATAGGCCCTGATGTTTGGGCATTTCTAAAAGCTGAATGTTTAACAAACTCTCAGAAAGAGCTCAAGACTATCCCTGATGTAGCCTGACTTTGAGCAATGAAGAGCAATTGGAGGACGGAAGACGAGGCAAGATACAGACACTTCTTCTTGCCATACGTCATATTTTCACGGATAAGGAAAAGTTAACTGTTTTCTCATTCATATATTTATTCATTATGATAAAAAAAATTGCCAGATGGCTAACATAAACACAATATATTCAGTTGTTGCTACAGTAAATATTTGGAATTATTTTCTAATTGTAATAAACAATCATTTTTTCAGAGCTCTGGAAAAGAAAGAGCTTTGTGTGCTCTGATCCTGTTTGATAGTTTTCATCGACTTTGTTTCTTCATTTCCACTTTTCTTCAGAGTCCTTCATGTAAGTGCGATTTCAGATTGAAAGTCTGGGTTTCATCAAGGGTGAGGGACAAGTTTAACAGTAGTCCTGTATAAGAGTAATTGAAGTTTCTGAGTAAAAAAAAAAAAATAAAAAATAAAAAAAATATATATATATATATATATATATATATATATATATATATATATATATATATATATATATATATATATATATATATATATATATATATGTATGTGTGTGTGTGTGTGTGTGTGTGTGTATGTGTGTGTGTGTGTATTGAGAAAGAAGATATCTCTCAAGAGTAAACATCGCAACAAGCACCATAAGACTAAATTGTCCCAGAGAATTTCCATCTTGGAAAAGAAATTGAATCGCTGGTATGGGCTTAACGTAAATTGGACTGTTTTAACTCTTGGAGCAATTGATGAAATACATTTCCCAAACATACTTGTCTTCTCCTCCGAAAGATCGCGTCATTGCTATCGATGACATTATTAGAATATATTTTAAGAAAAACAGAACTTCTTGATAGCCTTCTAAAGCTCTTGCCGAAAAGGGAACTCAAGGGTAACGTAAGTGTTACGTATTAAATTCCAGCTATGTGTTTGTTGAAATTATTTTCTTATCTCTTCACGATTTTCAAATATTGCTTTTTACAAAAGATATTTCCAACGAAGCTTCCATTAAAACTGACTGCATTTCCATTGCTCAGTATTATTGCTCTGTGTATTTTTCTTCTTTGAGGGAAAATAAGTGACGTTTCGAAACGCCGGCGAAGGGCTTGTTCATAACTGTCATCAGTCTCATTCATGTTTCCTTCTTGAAGATACTGAATCATTTTCATTATTATTGCACTCACAAACACACACACACACGCACACACACACACACACACACACACACACACACACACACACACACACACACATATATATATATATATATATATATATATATGAAAGGTGAAAATTAAAGATATAGGTATATATATATATATATATATATATATATATATATATATATATATATATATATATATATATATATATATATATATATATATATATATATATATATATATATATATATATATATATATATATATATATATATATATATATATATATACGCATTTTTATGTTATATTGTTTCATGGCAAATACCTAAGGATGTGTTACCTTTCTCCTCCTTGCTGCCATGAGCATCATTTCATTCTATTCGACAACATTCTGTTGCATAGCGTTATGATAATTTACTCTCTCTCTCTCTCTCTCTCTCTCTCTCTCTCTCTCTCTCTCTCTCTCTCTCTCTCTCTCTCTCGTTTCTGCAGGAGATAACAAAACTCCCTCGTATCCTCCCAAAACAGAAATAATCGGATCAGTCAAATAAACGTAATCATTGTAAAGGAGGAAGATCCTGCTGCAGGTGTCTAGCTCGATTTTAAAGAATGAGGGTCTATGCGCAGTGTATCTTCAGGAAGAAGAAAAGCCTTCCTTTACTGAGGTCACACGTAGGATATATAAAAAAAAAATACAGGAAATAATACTACTTTCCTTTAATCTAATGGAAGCATTCAGAAGAAACGGAATGGAAACCTTTACGTATTCGTTTCATCATTCCTGTCGTATAAAAATCATTATGTGAAAAGAATGAGGAATTATTCCCGCAATATATAATGGTTGCTTGAATCAAGATTTACATAATCTACAATTTATTCTTTGTTTACCTATTTGACGAAGCAATAATGCGTTAGCGAGTAAGTAACAATATACATATATATATATATATATATATATATATATATATATATATATATATATATATATATATATATATATATATATATATATATATATATATATATGAAAAAGAACTCACGGTCTATTAACATTAACAAGCAGATGCTCACTATCACTCTCATTTGCTAGTTCCCATATCCATACCATGTCCTTACCCATATCTGTATCATACCCATACCCATAACCATACCCATGCCCATGCCCATATCTGTACCATACCCATACCCATACCCATATCTGTTCCATACCCATACCTGCACCCATACCCATACTGATACCCATACCCATATCTGTATCATACCCATACCTATACCCATACCCATACTGATAGCCATCCTCATATCCTTACCATACCCATACCTATACACATACCCATATACATTCCCATACCCATGCACATACCATACGCATACTTTACCCATACCCATATGCATACTATAACCATGCCCACATCCTATACCCATACCCACAGCTAAATTAACCCTACTAATAATAGTCAGCAAAAGTCTACAGGCAGCACCAGCACCGTTATATATAAACAACTGACCATATCTAGGTGTAGGTGCAGGAGCAGCTGTTGATGGGTTTTGAACCAATGCTGATACCATTGGTGGTTCCAGACCATCACCAGCAGTGCCTGCTGTTGCTCCAGAATTACCCACTAAGTCCATTTAGAACCGAAAATATCAAAGCTCAGCCAAAAAATCCTTTATTATATGTTGTTAGGTCACTTAATGTTGAAAATTTCTGGACGGGGATGGGAAAGGAAGAAGGGGGGGGGAGGGGGAAGGGGAGGGGGAAGAGAGATGGGAAAGGGGGGGGAGAGGGAAGGGATGGGGATAAGTAAAGGAGGGCAGGGGAGGGGCATGGGAGGGAGAGGGGAGTCGGAGGGAAGGGGGAAGGGGAGATGGGAGGGGGAATGGAAGGTTACTGTGTGAGGAGGGGGGAGGGGATGGGAGGGTGGGGAAGGGGAGAGGGATGGGATGGGTGGGGGAAGGGAGGGGAGAGGAAGGGGATGGGGAGAGGAGGGGAGAGGGAAGAGAGGAGGGGGGGGGTGAGGGGGGAATAAAGGGGAAGGGGAGGGAAGGGGTATGGTTAATGGAGGGTGGAGGGTAAGGGAAGGTGGAGGGGAAGGGGAGGGACACATACACAGAAAGGCAGCCAAGGAAATTAATATAATAGATTTCCGCCTTATAGAAAGACAATGGTTTGTACTAACTCCGCTAAAGCACTGATAAATAGCTGGACTTTCCATTTATAAGAAGGAGCCAGGATTTTCCCTTCAATTTCAACAAGTCAATGGCTGTAACAGAATCTACCTAAAACTGAACAAGAAGCCAGCTTTCTGCAGAGATGAAAAACACTGAAATAAGATGAGAGTAATCTTATTAATCAAAACTGAGATGAATGTCCAACTTAAACTTTTATAATTTATATTTTGTCATGAAGTGATCAAGTGCCTGGTTATTACACAAATAATAAGGCCAAAAAGTTACCTCACTTCAGCCAGACACTTGAAACCTCATAACAAAAATATTAAGACTGAATACTCTAAAGGTACAGTGATCCCGTAAAACTTGCTTATCACTTGGAAAAATCAATCTAACTTTATCAAGTTATGGATGAGATAACAACTAATAAGCTATAAACAGACTAGTGGAAAATGGGCATCACTTCAACAGACACTACAATTGTTTCCCTGGTTTTATTTCACTTTGCTAAAGGAGAACTAGACAGATATATCACTTACCTTGTACAAATTCATTAATTTCTCTAATGAATGGTGGTCAAAATGAAACACTGTGCTTTTAAAACTTTAAACAGACGAATTTATTTCTAAGTTCAAAAGTTATATACAGAGTTCACAATCTCAAAAAGATTTACTATTACTTGACAACAGCGTAAGATTTAAGTATTTTTTGATCAAGATTAATTAACAAAACTTTAATTTATCAAGAAATCAATTTCGTTAAGTAAAATTCAAACCATTAACTCTCACTCAAGTTTTAGATATATACCTGATTAATTAAACTCAACACAAGTGTTTACCAAAACATTAATAAATGGGAGTCAATACGGGTATTCACCTAAATCTCAATAATAAGTATGCACTGACAAAATGCTAAGTAATCACCAACACAAAACTTTGAAAAACACTAATTATAAAATTAGAGTAATATGATAACACAGACATATAAGAATGAAATATGCAAAAATGGAAATATACCAACAACACTTTCACTAAGACAAAATATGTTTAAAGATTATATAAATCTTTCAAAAGTTTATCTTCACTTTTATAAAAAAGGCTAAACTCACGTCTTTCTAAGACTTTCTCAAAGACAACACTGCCAAGTCACAATGATATGCCCTTAATAAGATATAGTTAGCAGCAAGACACATTAGAACTCACTATAAGAGATATTATCCACCTCTTATCAAAATTATAATTCTCTATCACAATAACAGCACAAAACATATCAAGTAAGAATCTTACCTTCTTCAACAGAAAATAGTAAAACATTTTCACAATGCTTGCACAATATAAATACTTTAGATCACTCTTACGAAATGTATAACACTTCGTGGGTTGAATTTATCAAAACTTATACATATAGGAGAGCAAACAGTATAACACCCTTATATATGAATGGTAATTAAGAGAGAGAGAGAGAGAGAACCTTATGCCAGTAACCCCTTTGCCTAACTAACTGTTTTTCATTCAGTACTCCTATTTTATCTTCATGCCCTCCCAGAATACATGATACATACATTATACATACAGGTACACATGTATGGTATACATACAGAACTGGAGCTTCAAGCGCCTTATCTCTATGATGGACATCTTCCGCTCACTCAAAATACCCGATCAAACAGAAAAAAGTATTTTGGACCAAATCTTGAGTCGGCTGTCAACGTGTCAACTTCACCTCTCTCAATTCCTAATTCTTTCTACTTAGATTATGAAAACATAACAGAGATAGACAAAGCTAATAACTGTGGAACAGACAAATGATAAACATACAATAAAGCATTCTGGCCGAGGCCTGTCAACTCATTAAAGATAAGCCAAGTGGTCCTTGCCTTTCTTCCTTCACCCCAAACACCTGTGTCAATACAGGATGTAGTGATCTGATAATGGTTTAAAAATATCTCTCTTTCTCTACAGCACTTACTTTAACTTCCACGAACACAGTGTGTTACAAACACGAATGATTATTACAAAGTCATCTCAAAGCATATTTTAGAATCACATGATACATAATTTATCTGTAAGAAAAAGACATTTTAAGATCATATTATCATATCTCACAACAAACGACGAATCTGCAAGCAAAACATAAAAAATTTCACAGAGACACATATCATACTTGTAGAATGGTTTTTATATTATAACACATTATAATGTATATATAAATTATATATATATATATATATATATATATATATATATATATATATATATATATATATATATATATATATATATATATATATATAGTATATATATGAAGAAAATCATTTAAAACTTCTTAAAAGTACAGAACATGTAAATTCTTGTACAGAAAAAATTATAGGACTAAACAATATAATCTCTCCAAAACAAGTTAGAAGTACCTGGTCACAAAAATAATTGATAAACATGTAAGGTTCGAATGAATTCTGGTTAAAATTAATTGATGAATTATACGGGAGAGGAGAAAGAAATAGGACTAATTAGTCTTGGTGGCAGCGAACTTCTCAAAGTTACGCCTTTTAGTTGGTTATAGAGCAAGAACAATCGACAGATGAGGGCTGCGAAACATGGATCGGAGAAGAGGTACACACAAGGGAAAGAACAAAGCCACGCAGAATTCACAAGAGTTGAGGAAGGGAGTGAATGATTCTCCTTCAGCAACATCACATATAAGAAGACTGATTAACAAGTTTAATATAATTTTACAGAGGGAAGGAAAGGAGCGAAAAGATTTAAGTTTGGCTAACAAAGCTTTAAACAAAATGATTTCGAAGGCATTAGAGATTGTTGGCGTGACAATCTCTAAGGAGAATGTCAAAATGCCACAAATCAAAAAACGCGTTTAAAGCAGTTTTTTTCAACAGTAGAAAATTTAATTTTAAGCTTAGAGACAACTTTTTAATACCAAATTGAAGCTTGAAGTAGCCTTTTTACGACTTTCTTTAAAAAAAAACTAATAAGCTGTATAAATTTATTAAGAACCAGTGAATATTTACAAGTAACTAGTTTTATGCTGTTTACTGGTTTTTTATTTTTATTAAATATTTTCTATAAAACTCAGTCTATATAATTGTAACCACTTACAAATTACCTGTTATGAAAACGAGAAATTAAAGTGTCTCTACATTAAAATATTCCTCCAAATATGCATCTAATTAAAAACAATTAAAAATTGTAATAAAAATTAACTCTTGAACAATGATTTTTAAATTTCAATTAGGTGAATACTTGTTGGAATTTTTTTAATGAACAGGCACTTTAAAGTTTTATATTAATAAGAATAAGTAAATTCTAATTGTTAACAATGGCACAGAATGAGTCCAGATAATTATAATTAAATAACTAGAGATATTGAAATTACCAAAAAATTTTCATGTTCATTATTCACTAGTAGTTATAAAAAATTATGATGTATTACTTTATTTATTACGAAAGTCGTAAAGAGGGTACTTCTAGCTTCAATGATACTAAACAAAATTTCTCTAAATAGTAAAATATAGATTCTACAGTTGAAAAAAAAATTAAACACAGTTTTCTTTATTATTGATTGCTTTTTATCTAAATTAATATTTATAATGTTAGTGTAATTGTTAAGGATTTTAATGTATTATAAAAATAAGAGTAAGAATATTATTTATAATCAGTTAAAAACCTAAACCGTCACAACTCACACCCTCTCACCCAAGACATGACCACGTCGCGCTGCCTTGGAATTTTACCCTTGTTTTCGAGGCAGAACTGACTAATGTTAGAGTTGGCAAACGTGCAAACGCGGACCGGGACATGAAAATATAGGTATTGAATGACGTTTTTAAGCAATAAAACGGATTTTGGGCCATGTGTGCCATTTTGACGTTCTCCTTCTTTTCGCCTAATATAATTGTCCAGAGAACTACAGAACAACTGATCAAACATCAGTGAGACAAAGAAAATGATAACCGAAGCCTTACCGCTGGTCTAAGAGGAGGAGTTGAATTCAAGCTGTTTCAGAATGTGAAAGTTGAAAGAACAACAATATTTTAACATAATCATAAGCTCAGGATAAATCTACTAAGGAAAATAGATGGAAAGGCACAAGGGCCAGTTAACCTGCAAACTCCTCGAGGATCAAAAAAGTATATGATAATAAACAAATGGTTTGGTAATCTTTCAAGATGCAAAAATCCAGAGGACCTTGCATGCAGAGAATAATCATGACATATAATTAGATAGGGTGGGGAAGGATTGTCAGAATCGCTGGAATGAGAGCTGAAGAACGCCACCTTTCCACGTGAGAGCAAATTATTGATCTGTTATGATGGGAGAGAGGAGGAAAGTTATGCATACTAAAGTTGTTGAGAACTTCATTGGCAAAGGAAAAGCTTTTTTTTTACAGCACAAGAGCGAGAATGAAATAAGATTATATCTTATTATGAAGAAATGTAATTCTGAAATGCGGTGGTACATAAATTTATAGCAGATGAAAAGAAGCATGAGTAGCAGCAGCAAAGGCAGCAGGAGAAGGTAGAGAGGGCTCACGTGCTTCTCTGTTAATCAAATGTCCGAGGAGCAGGAATGGCTAAACCAAGGGTTAGGAGAAGAAAAGAGAAAGTAACAGCAGGAAAGGAAAGCTATACAGGCGAAACGAAGCACCCAGTGCGATGTAAATAGTCACTTAGGCAGAGGTACTTTCAACGATTGTTAAGGTATTTCATAATAAGAAGAAAAATTGGTGAACTTGGTGAACAAAAGCAAAAGAAGATGATGGTGGTAGAAGTTTGAAAAAATAATATTTGAGAAATGGCAACGTGGAGGCGAGATTTGGGACTAGGAAGTCAGGCTATGGGTCAGTTAAGTTCACAGAAGTGCAGGAACCACTCCTATAATAAAAACATAGTTCCTCAATGTTTGTTTTTATGGTAATAATTATGTAGAATGGTCAAAAGAAATTTTATCTGAAAACTTTAGGGGAATGCGTCAATATTTATTTGTCAAAATTGCGAAAGTATGAACATGATTTATGGCTTTTTTCATAATTTCATTTTCTGACTTATATTTCAACATTCTACTGTTTTGTATACATTGTCATTTGTTATAATAAAACATATAACCAAAAAGCTATGTTCTTTCCCAGTTGAGATAACACTTCATAATTGAACGCGGGAAGTATTCGGAAGCCATTGTTCTGTGGAAGACAAAATTCCCTTCGAAATAGTGATGCACTTTGAATACAATGGAAATTCAAACTGATACAAATTGCTGATTGCAGATCGTAATGGACAAGTTAATGAAAGACCATCGGGTTGACATTTGAACAGACTTCGCGTTCATGAACGAGGCCATCAAAGGCCAAAGGACGTTTTTTTCGGAGAAAATTAATTGAACTAGTTTAGTGGAACAAAAGAAAGGAAAATCAAAGACAGCATAGCAGTCATAATTAATGACGATAATTTCGAAATGAAGAGTTCATACATTTGAAACGATTGGAAGCCATACCTCCATTCATTAGAGAAACACTCACCTTACCAATTTCTTTACTAATATGATTGTTTCACTTTGAGCGAGTAATTAGAATCGGAGACGATTATAGAAACTGATTTAGAATTAAATCTTATAAAAAATGCTCCGAATTTTCTTCGGCGCAATCGAGTTTTCTGTACAGCCACTACAGTGTATAATCAAGGCCACCGAAAATAGATCTATCTTTCGGTGGTCTCGGTATAATTCTGTATGAGCTGCGTCCCATGAAACTTTAACGACGGCCCGGTGGTGGCCTGTCCTGTATCGTTGCCGGAAGCACGATTATGGCTAACTTTAACCTTAAATAAAATAAAACTACTGAGGCTAGAGGGCTGCAGTTTGATATGTTTGATGGTTAGTGGGTGAGTGATCAGCATACCAATTTGCAGCCCTCTAGCTTCAGTAGTTTTTAAGATCCGAGGGCGGACAGAAAAAGTACAGACGGACAGACAAAGCCATCTCAATAGTTTTCTTTTACAGAAAATTAAAAAGAAACAAAAATTGTGATTGGTTAATTAAATTTTACGTCATATATACAGAGAGAAACGGGTTTAGCCCAGTAAGCAAACACATGCACACGGACGAAAAAAATAAGATGCTTTGGTTTCTTTATTAACTCTATTCTTTTCTTATAGGTTTACTTTGGTAAATAAACTTCATTTGATATGCTTTTTCGCTATTACTTGTAGTTCGATTGAATGACTGTGACGGTCATATAACGCGTCTTACGAGGAAATGAGCAATATTTCTGGCTGATTCTCGTGATCCTTTGGACATTTCTGTATCTACGCTTATAATGTCGAAAAGGCAAAGAGGATAACAATAATAAGATATATACCATTCAAACAGCATTTCCAAGATCAAAGAAGCTTATTTTGCAAGAAAATAAGAAAAAAACAAATTAAAAAAGCATTTTATAGCCAGAAAAACTTTTTGTGATGTGCTAAAAAGAAAAATCGCTCCCCAGTTCTGTTGAAATAGCATTAACTGAACATGATCGAATATTTTGCCCATTAAGGGGTTGATGTGAGCCTGCAGTTTTTACGATTACAATCAGCCAAAGCGCCCATGAAATGGAGTTATTCATTCCACTTTTCGTTTCCTTGTCGAATATGCTTCAAATGTACAGTACGAGTCTACACTGTTCCACTGAAACTAATTCTTTTTTATTTACTTTTGGCATTAGAAGAAATGTGCGAGGAACTAAACGAAAGCGATTCGATACCCGCAAGAAACTGAAGGAAAAATAAATTTATTGATAAGGCACATGAAGAGGTTCCCATTAAAGGCCTTCAATGCTTGCTTATGGAACCTCTGTTAATAATGAGATGGCTCAATAACAGAACTTCTTTAAATAAATGAAAACAGCAGGTTACAACTTTACCTGGTTATTATTCCCACTAACTGAATTATGGAAATGAAAAGGTATCCTCATCACCACTGCGACTCCTTCCATTTTGTTTACCTCGTTTCACATTTACCCTAATGTGAAAATGTAGACAACGTATCGTTCATAATCTCAAAACTTGCTTAACTTATCCGTTAGTAATTTTACCTTCAATTCTCACCTAAGATAATGATATGAATGACTGAAAACATCATTGTCACTTTCAGTTAGCTATGTATATCAATAATTCATAACTGCATAATGGGCATTTATGACACACAGCATAAACTGAGTAGAAGCACTAAATATATAGGTGGGCTATATATTGGACTCGTGCTTATAGAAAAATAGACAGATTCTTTGTCATGGATGTCTGGTGCCTGTGTGTGTGTGTGTGTGTGTGTGCGTTTGTGTTTTGCGTATTTATATGTATGTTCTCTTACGCACATATACTTTTATATAAAGCAGCTTATGATTCTAAATTTCTTGCTGGTATAAAAACGTGAAGTATACGTTTAAGAATGGACTTCACTTACTACTGTATATTACTGACTAATGTATAATCAGAAATAATATAATACTGTGTACAATTCAAACATATAAACATGAAATATAACGTGTAATTATATACACATACACATACATATATATATATATATATATATATATATATATATATATATATATATATATATATATATATATATATATATATATATATATATATATATATATATATATATATATATATATATATAATATATATATATATATATATATATATATATATATATATATATATATATATATATATATATATATATAGCTATATGTATTATATATATATATATATATATATATATATATATATATATATATATATATATATATATATACTATATATATACTAAAGGAAGGACTTGTAAGGCTGCTGACTTGAATTCCTGAGTTGGTAGAACATAGAAGAAAAGGAAATGAGATGAGGGCTTTACTAGTAATGGGAACTTTAGGTAAACTCTAAGGATAACTAGAATCACATATATTTATAATAACACAAAACAGATGGGAATAATTAGGAAAGGGAAATGGGATCCTGTTGGAGCACTAAATTAAGATAAACAGATGATAACTGGATGCCTGAGATTTCACTTCAAGGGCACCATGAGTCAATTTGCAGTGGGTTTACCACGGCAATGAAAGCACAATAGAAGCAGAAGGATCTACAGTGAGAAACTCTGCCTGCAATGGTGAATGCATGTTATTAACTAACAAAATTAGCACAATTAAGGGTTCAAGGATGCGGCGATGGGTATAACACTGTTGATTTGACTAATAATAACAAAGTCAGGTCTGTATGAGAACTGCGTTGGAAACACGGAAAATGGAGTAGCAACAGTAAAAGGACTACATGACTGGTAAAACTCAAATTCCTGGCACTGTACCTTGTGTCAGATAAATGGGTCCTCATAGACATGCCGATGGTGGGTATTAAGGGAATTGGCACTGGAAATATACTGGACTGGAAGTCAGCCAAGTGGTTTGGGAGATGGCTCTTAGGGAGCAGAGCTCAAAGGGCAGCAGGTGTCAGTTCTGCGGCCGGTGTGTCTCTAACGAGAGGGGTCACGTGTAGGTCCTATTATCCCTTTGCCTGGATTATTTTCCCATTCTTGCAGGAATCATCTGTTTTCAATTGTGCTGCCTTGACATTGTGGTTCACTTTGTTGAACGCAAGCCAACATGCCAGGCCCACATGGGTGTTCTCGTGTCATGTGATCACCCAATTTTGTTTTTTGGGATGTGGGCCAGTTGTCCCTATTTAGTGCCTCCTGTGGCACTGACTCAGAACTCCCTTAAGTAGTGCCTGGGGCAATTATCAATCGAGGCTTGCCTTCAAGGGAGGCGAAGTGACCTGAAAAGGAGTTTTAACGCAGTCACATGGTCTAGGAAAGGAGTGAAAAGACCGCAAAACGGAAGAATAACAAGAGCTTGGTAGGAGAAACAAATTCTCTACAACCGACTGTTAATGTTGACAGCGATATGAAATTATATATATAAACTTTGTAAATCTGTATATTTGTTTTATCCTGGAAAGCAATAGCAGACATGAGAAAAACAAAACAAAATTATAGTGGCAATTCGAAGGGATGAATGACTACACAGTTAATGCTTATTTATACTCCTGAAATGCCTGATCCTGAAGACACCACCATTAGTTATTCCATTAAGGGAAGAAAGAAATAATTAAGGAATATATTTATGGATATGACTTAACCTATGGTATATAAAAAAAATATTTCCTCTCTTTCACCTTAGTCCTGTATTCCCTTACTGTTAAAAATAAAAATGATGAAAAACAAAAACATAACAATGAAAATAAAAACGATTAAGAGAGCTACTCGTACTAGATCTTCCGATCTTGTTTATCAATTAAAAGCTAAGGACATTTTGTGTGTCATGTTGCCAGAAAGAAAATGCATATATGCAGGAGTATATGTAGGTTTTCTGTATAAACCAAATATATCTCCATCATTACCTCTATATATAGACGGCTATACAATAAGGGTAGGTTATATATTTGGAAAGAAGCTTGGTTATTGTAACTACTTAGTTTTCAGTAAATATTTTTTGTAAGTATACTCTGAAAAAAGTTTGATAGATTACATTAGTAATGAATAAAAGAAACATGAAATATATATATCTAAATATGAGAAGAGAAGTGGTTGGTTAGTTAATAGTAATAATGAAATAACTATCAACGTTCTGTGCCATATCAAAAGTCCTTCAAAAGAAGGCATCGTGCTTACCCCATACAAAAATGGGAAAAAAACACGTTAAAAGAAGGAGAAGAAGAAGTTCTGTGCCATATAAAAATTGGAGAGCAATATATTAATAAAGTAATATAAATTTTACTAAGAGATCGGTTACATTATTTAAATAATTAAAGCTGACATTAATTTGAAACCATGGTATCAGTGGATATCTGCCTGCATATATTGACACGGGTATGTACATGAAACTCACTGATTGAGCTCCAACGTGAAAGTAATACAAACATGATTTGACCACGTAGACATAAAACGCTGTGTGAGAATAAGGCAGAAACCACAGCCGTTTTTTATTCGAATAGAATATATAAATGGGAAGAGTCAACTAAAACCTCAACAAAAATTTCTTAAATGTAAAATAGCATTAGCAAATAATATGGCATTTTCTCTTTCTTAGTCAGGCTGCCATCGAAGAATTTCCAGCGTTCATAAATTTCATTCAGCACACAAGTTTCGGAAACAAAGCCAGAATCCTGAATGAGAGAGAGAGAGAGAGAGAGAGAGAGAGAGAGAGAGAGAGAGAGAGAGAGAGAGAGAGAGAGAGAGAGAACAGTAACTTGTTGTTAGCTTGAATTTACATCTATTTCATTGCATGTCAGTTAGAGTAAAAGGGATAGGTTTGTATCCCTGATGTGCGTCAGTCTACTGGTGATGCTAAGAAAATGTCTGTCTAGCAGCAGCCTGCCTATTGATAGAGAGTACAGATGACACTGAGAACGGAGTTATCAATGTCATTGTGATTGTTGTATCGTTATCTGTAATCTGGTTTCCTCTGAGCTGAAATGCCCTCTTGATGCCGAGCTAGATTGTGTGTGGGATCTCTGAGTTTTTGCATAAAGCATTTGTAACAAAGTTAAACAGTGGTCCAGACAGCTTTGTATAAAAGATAAACCTTTTGATAAAAAAATGTTCTAGACTATCCAGTATACTTTCCAAATATTTAGCTGATGATGAAGTCCATTATTAGTGATATGAGACTAATACAACGTCCAGAAGAAGAATAGGAATAGCTAACGACAATGTTTTTAAAATAGTTAGAAATGAGGCGTCAAGGGGTTCTGATTTCCTCTCTGTGAGAAACGGTCCAATGCTCTCTCAATGCCTTCTCTCATGATTGATGGTGTTTACCATGCAAATACGAGACGATGAAAGACCTTTTCCAGGAACCCTCCTCGGTTAGTCATGTTTAGATTTATTTTTTTTTTTAATCTTAGATAAAATTCTGTCGATGTCTCTGCGTTTACTAGCTGACTAAGAAGCTGTATATGCCTGAAATTTTTCTTGAAAGATAGAGAACATACGAAATAAACAGGATATCATGATAGTCCTTTATCGCTCATTCATATTCATTTCTGATTACCCACAAGTTACGGGAAAATAAAAAGAATAGGAAATCCTAATGCTTCCTCATATTTGCTGATACAGTCATATTTAATATCAAGAAACACTTCTGCTTCGTCCTGTAAATCATAACCCATATCATGATATACTTACTATTAATTTCTACTGCCCCTCTATTAAAATTGCTTATATATATATGGCATATTTCATTAACTGAGTCTCAATTGAAGCTAGGTCCAGACTGAAGTTTACCGGAGCAATTGATTTAATATTAGGTATTCCAAGAAGAAAACGCTTAGAATGCGTCTTGTTTACACTCTTGGTCCGAGAGTATCATTCTAGGTTTTCTAGCAATGGGCACAGGTGTACAGTGAATACCTCCTAATTGTTGCTGCTTCTGGCAGTTTCCATTTCTTTTTTCTTGGGGACAGAGAGAAAGAGAGACCAGTTGTTTGATTTTAAACACTTGCCGTTCGTTGGTGGATTACCTGTTCCTTTATAGTCTTGTCTTTTACGAAACCTCCCACCTTCTTCTCGGGAAAATTCAGTGGGGAAAATTATCAACATAATTTTCGTAATATTTTCCTGCTCAAATCTTCACTTATCAATTCTTGTCCAAAAGGACATTCCTCCATTAAGTACTATTTTTCATTCAGTGAGAACTAGATTCAGTAAGCTTCGATACTGATATAAAGTTACAACATTATTATATCCAATGAATCAAATTTCAAACAAGGTAAAACATTTGCTACAGATTTAATCAAAATACAAAAACTGAGACGCTTAATAAGGTTGGCAGAGATACCCGGTAATTTTGCCCCCTCGAAATACTAGAAGACAAGAAACTGAGAATTGCCTTTACCTAAATTTGACTGAAAAGAGAGAAAGAGCGAAAACCTAAATTTTTTTTAGAGCCGCGATTGTAGATAACAGGACAAAGCAATGAACAAATTATTATTTTCTTTAAATTTTCGTCTGCTGAGTACTTTGTAGTCTCCCCACGGCCAAATCAGGTTACAACATTGTCGCGGTCACTGTCCACGTGATGTCAGTACCTTCCACGTTTAATTAAAGAGGAACAGAGTTTAGACAAAGGAATAACTTGAGCTTTTCCAGGCAGCCATGCGGCCGCACTCTCCATACATCACTGGAACTTCCAGCAGTGGTAATAAAGTTAATGCTATTCCGAGGGACTAACTGAGGTTTGAGTGCTGACCTCTATAGAGAGAGAGAGAGAGAGAGAGAGAGAGAGAGAGAGAGAAGAAAAGCTGTTAGAGAATGAATGATGAAAAGGAGGATGAAAATCTGATGTAAAAAGAAGAAATTTCTCGATTTTCAGGAATCGTTTAGTCTCAAGTAACAGGAGGAGGCTGCTGGGTTATTTTAAACACAAGGTGGTTCTTACAGTGCTTTGTAAGAAAAGGACAATATGGGCAACTTTGTCATTGGTAAAAGTGGGAGAGACGTTATCTTTAATGACAACATTACAAGATTTCTCATCCTGCTGATAATTTTGTGGAATGGTACCAGTACAAAACTGTTTTATTGACTGTTCTCCCAGATGTCTTGTGTTGACAGTTTTCTGTCCCCTTATTGGCCCTCCTAGGTTTGAAAAATGGGAAAGGGTTCTTTGGATGTAGGCGTTCATTTCTATTTTTAACAAATTTTCAGGTATTCACTTTACCCTTTCATGCTGAGGCCAGTCACTATCACTTAAAAGGAAACGATGGCCAATTCGCGCTTGTCTTCCTTGTAAATAAAATTTTTATTTTCTCTTGTTCCTTCCGCATTTCGATGTACTGGTAGGGGCGAGAATGGAACCTTACTGAATACTTTTCACCCTATAAAGGTCAAGAAGAAATTGGGTAAATCCACACTTAAGCCCCTTCTCAGTTCCCTCGCACTGCTTGCAGAGATTGCTCCTTGGGGTGATGAAGAGGCTTTCTTTTAAAGACAAACGTTATTTTTCCGGACATCTTCAAGGATATCAAAGTATGGCATTGTGTTGGCCTATGCACTGTACCCAGAGTGCATCAAGTTTTCTTACTGATTTTCCCTTTCATGAAGAGACTCTTCGCATCCATGTTTTCAGTGACTGTATTGGTGGAGAAGTATCCAAATTGCAGGCAGATTATTAGAGGTATGGCATGTTAGTGATAAAGGGGTTAAGAAAGACCTCTGTAAATATTGGTTAAAGGAATTAGAGACAACACAGCACTGGACCAAGGACTTTATGAAGAACACCTCCCAACAATGCTGGAGGCCTGCACAAAGTGCCCTCTTCATCACTCGCAGGGCACCCTGAAATTCCGTGCGATAGAGTTGCTATGGGTAAAAGTACCCCTAAGATTCTTGGATGAATGCTTGTCGTGTATCCTTCCCAAAACCTTGATTAAAATATTAATTCATTGATAAAATCAACTCATTATCAGGGCTTTTCAAAACTACTCACAAAGAGAGAATCAGTCATCCTAATCATATGTTTTTTAGTGATATGGGGGATAAGCATACTAGTAGACACTTTATCCCTTTTCCCCCAAGACCTATATCCCTGTGCTCTCCTTTTGCTGGTATGAATTGCTTTTCAGAATGTCAGCACACCTCCCCCAGGCAAGTTACCATTTCCGTAGCTGGAAGGCATATAGACAGACAAACATCCACGAAAGAGCCGATGGAAATCAGTCCCGCGTCAGTCACCCTCTAGAGCAGACATTTGATATGCGAGGTCCCGAATCTAGGGCCAAATCAGTATTTAGCGGTGATGTTAAGTCTGCCTGTAACTTTCTTTATTGAGAGCTAAATCAGTATTATTTTTATTGAATTGTTTATGTTGTGTGCAATAAAGTAGTATCTTGTATTAATCAAATCTTTCAATTATTATCCTCATATGTAAATTTGTATATTTCATGTATTATCTGGTATTTGGTGTCCATGGTGAGTGCAATTCAAGGCTTATCCTAGTAATTATCTAATTAACGTAATGAATCGTGGGCAATCGTATATATGAATATATATATGTATATATATATATATATATATATATATATATATATATATATATATATATATATATATATATATATATATATATATATATATATATATTTTTATGTGTGTGTGTGTGTGTATTTGTAATTCTAATAGCCACAATGCCCTCTTAACTTTCTCAGTGGAGTAGATCCTATATCTATATCTATCTATCTATCTATCTATATATATATATATATATATATATATATATATATATATATATATATATATATATATATATATATATATATATATATATATATATATATAAATTAGTTTTAGGGCATATTTTTCTCTTATATAGTTTTCGTTAAAAACAATTGCTTTAGTGGCATCAGTAGGTTTCTTGTAGTTATCTTCATACTATCAGAGTTTTTTTCAATTCTCGTTCGTCAACTTCTGGTGAAAAATACGTAGATTTCCTTCTTCTATTTACTGGTTTTTGTCGCGACAGCTGTTCCGCCTTTTTTGGCATTATCAGGCGACTACTTACTATCGGGCCTTTCAACCGATTTATATCATCGTGTTGGGAGAATGACTGTGAATTCTGGGTACTGGTTGGTCAGGGAATTAAAAGCTTAATCATCTCAGAGCATTGTTTCGGGTACACACAGCATGTATGAAAACAAGAGTAAAACTTTAAACATGTGGTTAAATAAATATTGAAAATATAATTCCAGTTCTTAGTGTTTCATTAAACTAGTGTTTAAAGTTTAAAATTGAGTAAAATCTTACATGTTAATTTCCAGTTGCAGAAAATATGGTACAAAAATAAATAAAATTATAAGTGCCTGTTTATATACAATTGTGTATAATGTAGTTAGAATGGAAGAGGGCAGAATGCCTGAAGTGGTTATGGAAGGATCAGTGAAAGGGAGAAGACCTTTGGGGAAACCAAGGATGAGATGGAAAGATGATGTGTTCAGCTATCTAAGAGAATTGGGAGTGGAGGAAGAGGAGGAGGATCATGAGGATAACTGGAGAGATGCAGCACTCAACAGGAGAACGTGGAGAGGTCTGGTGCAAGCGGCCATAAGCCGGCCACCAAGAGGCCCAAGAGAAAGGGAGTGAGTGAGTGAGTATAAAATTAAATTTGGGAGCAAGTGCTTCCAAATGTTCTACTCTAATTACAGCTCGAGGTTCGTGTTGGGCGGGGCCTCAGGGACTTATCAAGCATGTTACTTGGCCTTCGCTCGGCGCTCTCGTGATCCCTAAGGGGCGCGATGTGCCCGGTGGTTGGGGGCGTTCTGTCTGGTCCCTGTTGGCTCGCGTATTCCTTCTCCTGCTGGAGGGGAGTATATGATACGGCTCTTATTGGATATTCAGGGTCGGCTTCTGCATAGCGATGCTTACCGCTTCGGTTATTAAGAGATGACCATAGTTATCATCTCCGTGTACGACCTAGGAGCCTTCTATCTCTTGTAGGGCTGGCTTCCTGTCATGCACATCTACATAATGTTGATGAATGGCCCCTTGATTTCTATGAGCCAGCATACGTCTCCGAAGGGTTGTTGTAGTGTGCCCGATGTAGTTTTGGCTGTAGATTTACACATCTCCGCTGGACGAGTGAATTTATAAACTACTTTCGTGCACATCTCCTTCGGTCCTCCCGCAGCAGTGTTGTTCTTCGATTAAGTGTACGCTAAATAAATATTATTTTTATTAGTTAAAGATAGAAAATACTACTGGCTCATTTTAAAATAACAGTAATGTTCATTTGATTTGATCGTTTATTCTGATTGCATTATGTTGCTTACCTTTTTCATATATATGTTAATACAGATAGAGGTTTTTCATACTGACATAATAATAATAATAATAATAATAATAATAATAATAATAATAATAATAAATATACAAAACATGTTTCTACACTAAACAAATTACCTCTCGACAATCAAATATATTTTTTCACGTGTTTAAGGCACTGATATTTAAAAAAAAAAAAAAAGCAAACGTCAATATTAATGTTAACAAGTCAGCAACTGAAAATCCAATTCTTCAAAGGTAGCCCTCTATCAAGAGCTAATAACAAGAAATCGTATGCAATCTTGGACAAAAATCATTGTTAAAATAACATAATTCTGTAATGAAAGGAGCTTGGAATTCTTAAGTGACATGTGATTGCTGTAGAGGAATTTCTTCTCTCCGAAATTACTGATTCACCTCCTGAGAAGAATGTTATGTGTAAACACCACATTCTCCCTATATTGAGCTGGGAATTTCAATAGAAGAAACAAGTTACAGAAAATATGTCACTGCAAGGTGGTAAGTCATCAGTATATTTGATGAGATTTTTCCCCCCCTCTCTCTGACGTACAAAAGTATAACATTGCACTTGCAACAAGTTAAAATATGTCTAACTCTATGGATGTAATACTCAAAGTAATAAAAGAATATATGAATGAATCAGACAGAAAACGTGAAGTGGAATCCCTCTTAGGTTCCTAAGGAAACGATTTCATTTCGATGTTGGTTTCAGCTAAAAAATGCTTCATGATTTCCGGAAACTCATCTATTCTTAGTACCTGCTCTGTGAAGAGCACTGAAAAATATCTATTCTAAGTAATTGGAAGATTTCTATAGATAAATATATGAGAATTCATATATAAATTTCTGATCCCCTACAGAAGAAACTGGAAAATATCTTGTAATGATCAAAAGATTGAAATATTAATCTTGTGGAACAGAAATAAATTTCTGACTCACGTCGGGATTCTCTCAGGTACAAGGGCGTTAACCACTGGGCCATACAAGTCTAAAAAGTTGGAACCTGGGAACAACTGTATAATGTTTTCAGATTTTTAAGAACACACAATCAGAGAAGATTTCTATACGGGAGTGATTTAGATTTTCCTTAAAGTTTTCTTTCAATTATGTTGTCTATGAGTTAATATATTACTATATATATATATATATATATTTGTGTGTTATATTTATATATATATATATATATATATATATATATATATATATATATATATATATATATATATATATATATATATATATATATATGGTTTGGTTTTGTGAACTGATTAATGAACGATGTCAATAGGAAGTATATTTTAAGTCTTGCATGATTATGAAGATAATTACCAACTAATTATCTGTCATTGTTTATCAGGTAAGTGATCTCCCACGGGATAATAGGATTCATTAGAGATGGCTGCGGAAGAAAAATCAAGTAATTGTTCCGAAGATAATTAGTCACTGTAGGACATGAAACGCTTACGTAAGGGAGGAATAAAATGGATGAATAGGTTAATAAAAAGACAAAACAGATGAATGTAGATTGACTAACAGTATAAGCAGGCATTCGTATGAAAAGTAAAGACGTGTAGAAATAAAAGCTAATCAGACAGTAGCTTAATAAAAATGATATTATTTGAAAGATAAATTGAAATTATAAAGGAATATGAAAATATGTGTCCTTAAGACTTTTAACAAAAATCATATAAGAAAGACGAGATAAATCATTGTTTTCCATCTATAAAAGACAATTATACTAAAAGTCAAGACGTACACACAAACCAAGAATTACATGAAATATTATTACCATAAATATAATCACACGTTTCCCGAGGAAAATTAAAAAGAAAATTATTAGACTTTTGTGTCTCGAAAACACCGCGGGAGACAACTTTTATTACTCCAGGTAATATAAATCCTCGGAAAAGGGAAAAGCCTTGTAAGAAATATAAAAAAAAAGACTGAATTAAAACGAGGAAAGAACTATATATCGATGAGAGTAAAGAAAAAGGTAGACTTGTAGAAGGGAAAAGATGTAATGCAAAAAAAAAAAAAACAGTATTGACAATCAAAAATAACTACATCTAGTAGACGAATGGTGCCTGGATTCAAGTTTAACTTGGTAAGCACTATTTTTGCATGAATATCGAGAGGAAGTCAGTTGTCATAGTCTGAAGCGTTATGAAGAACTTATTTTTAGTTATACATCGCTGTATGTCATTAGTAAAGGCAATTGGGATTTTATCAATAAATGTATTTTTGTGTCATCAGAAAATGAAGTTGGTAGTCACAACGGATGGGAAACAAACAACTTTCAATTTTATTTTCGTATGTACAGTAGATGATATGTGCAAAATAAATCATATTTTCTATTATCCGTTTTAGCGATTTTTAAGCTTGCAGCAAAATCCGATATGGGTGCCCTGTCACACCTATCAGTAAAATTTTATCCAACCATTTTTTTATCTGGTACTTGCAAAAAAATAAATAATGATATAATAGGAAATTAATAGTACTTATTCAAGAGCAACAGATTACTGCATCACATCGGGGTCGAACCCCGGACTCTTGAGTGGAGAAAGATTGCGCTACCAAGAGATTCTAAGTAACAAGATTTGTCTCTAATTAATGATGTCAAGTTGCTGTATAGATCCAGATAAGGCAGGACTTCTCCATTGCTGTATCTGTCTATACTTCAGTAAAGGTACTCTTTAAGAAGAATTCGTTCTTTTATTTAAGAAACGACACATCACCACTGTGGGGATGATGTATAAACAAAGCTTTTATTTTTTCGACGTGAAAATAGTTTTTCAATGGACAGGGAATGGACTTTTTTTTTTTACATAAAACTCTGTCCACCACAGATTTAATAACAATTTGTTAAAGTACTGGTGCTCAAGAAACATAATCACCTTTTTTTTTGTGGGGGGAGGGGGAGTGGTAACCATTAACTACATAATATGCAGACGTGAAATTCCTGTTCGCAAATATATCGGTTGGTATTCAACATAATTGTCTGGTCGACTTTCTTTGGGTTCTGATGAAAGAGTAGGCCTATATCAATGTTTTGTTACACTTCAGCAACGTGCAAACCGTTTCTCAGTCCTCAAAAACGGAACCAAATGTCTCGAACCGAATTGAATTGAATATACAATTTAGGCCAGAGGTCAAGCACTGGGACCAATGAGGTCATTCAGCGCTGAAACGAAAATTGACAGTAAAAGTTTGGAAGGTGTAACAGGAGGAAAACCTCAAAGCAGTTGCAACTATGAATCAATTGATAGATGAGGGTGGAGACTAAGATGGCATTCAAAAATACCTAGCCAGATCCAGCCGTTAAGTGCATTTTCTAAGTCTATAATGATTTTTAATATTTTATTTTTCTTCTTGACTTCATGCAGTGGTATTGGAACATTTTTTTTTATAAAGGTGTGTCACATATCCCAGTGTTTCTTTTATATATGACAATATAAGGGTGTTACAAATTAATACATTATGTTCTATCCATTTCTCAAAGTGGAATTAGGGAATGCCGGTCAAATAAAAAAAAAGAAGGCTGAAAAGGGCTCCTCAAACCTTGAGTGTAATTGAGTAAACTGAAAAATACGATTTGTTATTCTTGAAGAAACCAACAACAGTGGATAAAGAGAAAAAGGCAAAAGAGCTCACTGGTCTCTTTGCGCTGTGTATTTTGGTGTTAATGAGAAAAGAATGAAGAGAGGCTTCTTCATTCTTTCTACAACATTTATAGTTATTACATCCGTATACTTATTTTCATATATATGATTGAACTGAAAGACTGGAAATCGTTACTTCGTCTTCCAAGTCCCTTTCTGTTTTGACGGGTGCTCCATCTAATTCACCAGATAACACTGTTGTTCTTCTCATATTCTAGAGAACATAATCATCAGCAGAGCATCTATGAACTTTGTAATATAATAGTGTTTTTTTTTTTTTTTTTACAAAGTGTGATTGATAAGACACAAGACCGGATTTGCTGTCGGTATCCGGAATTTGGTGCGGAGAAAATTGAGACTGTCATTTAGTTATTATGAGTTGCCTTGCTTTTGAAACATCCGGTTTGTTTTATGCCGCAGGTTTCAGGCTTCATTTTTCGGAAGCTAACATGACAAAAAACAGGCTGCAGGTATTATTAGCCATAAAACAACTTTAGGAAAATAATAACAGATGTATACCAAAAAATATTTGGAGCATGATCTGATGAAAAGAAAAGGTGTAATTTAAGGCTAAGGAAGAAAGATGCGAGAAAATAGACAGCGAAAATCAAACGAAAATGACTTTAAAGAAAACCTAACAGGTAATAAATGTCAGATAAAGAAGAAAGATTAAGCTTGGAACAAAGAAACACACTTAAAGAGAAAAGTGTTGCAAAAAAAGGGAGAGCGGAAAAACTTATTTCGTCGGAAAAACACAAGAATTATTCGGGAGTAAATTATTGAACAGATTACAATCGACTGTGAAAGTTTGCTGCGTGCTGAAACATTTTTCAGATTCTGTTTTACGCTGAATATGTGATCTTTTAGACAATTTCAAGTCAATCCTGCCTTCAGTCAGTCGAGTTCATAAAAAAAAAAATAAATAAAAGGAAAATTAATACAAAGAGTTTTTTTCTGGAAACTAGATTCAGTATGTTCTGTTTTACGAAAAAAATAGTAAAAACGGGGAAAACTTCTCAAAAAATAACGAGTATGAATATTAGTTGTGATAACTAGTTATCATTTTTATGACTTCATACCTTTGTCCTTTAATTGAACAACCTTCCATTTGGTGAAGATGGTGGCAACAATGAGGACTCATAACGACACGCGTTGTTGCATACCAAGCGGACGAGGTTTTAATGAAAAACAGTTGTTTATAGTTTGCGTGAAAATTGAAAGAAATGTCCAGTTTTTTGTTAGCCGTGTGTGAGCCACTAGCAAGACAAGGGATCTGGTTATGGTTTGTGAACCATTTCATACGGATGAAAAATTCCCCTTTCCCTAAGATTTAGAAAAAAATTCTTTTGAATTAAATTTTTGCTGCAAAACAAGAAAATGAACATCAGCCAAAGAGGACTGAATTGCAGTTTTTATCTTATATTTTTTCATTCATTTTAAGTTTTGAGGCACTGAGAATCCAAGGCTGTGCATGAAGGATAAGGGGTCAGTGGAAAACGGATTTTTTATTTAGTCTCAAAACTTTTCCACTTGTATATGCAGTAGTTGGTTCAATGTCGCTTATACGCACAAAAATATAACTCGTGTTTGCTTTTTGTTGTTTCTTTCATTTAATGAAAACTTGAATTTCGATACATTAAAACATATAGGGATGTTGTACGGAACTTTTATATGTGCGGTATTTCTTCCCGTTCACTAATTGACCCTCAAATTAGTTTTTTTCCTTGTTGGTTATTGTAGTTGTCTCTAATAACTTCTTTGATCACAAAATCAGAACATTTTTCTGACTATTGCCATAGATGTGTAGGGAAAAAGCTTTCTATATTTGATGAACAAAATTATTGGAAGTCAAGTTTAGAGGAATAGTGAAATTAGGATAGCGTTAGTTGTAATTGTTCTATTAAAGGTGAAAACGGATTAGAGTATGGTAAAAAAAAAAAAAAACTGTCCTATAGTTTTATTCATCTTCGATATGATTTGTTGACTAATGTCCTTAAGGTTTATTGGTCTCGTTCCATGACAATCATATGAGTTTTTGTAAGACCTTTAGCTATTCTGACGACGAAATTATATTTAACTATCTTTGAAAAGAGAATCTACCAGAATTCCCCTTTCCTAAAGAATAAAACGTAATTGTTGTACTAGTGTCTTATTTTTTAGTTTATTATAATAAATTAATCACGTGTGATCCAGTTTCCTCCTTTTTTTTAGAACTTATTTGTAAAGTCGCATTTTGCCTCGCGGCAAGTGGACATCCTTAAATAACACATGGTCTTTTCCTCCTCAAGGTCGGGTCTCCTCTTTTACTTTTCTTTGGGTCTTAAACGCTAGAGCCGGAAGTCTTATTAGCATTTTTCTGTGTGAAGTCTGCTCCTTTACTGTCATCTTACTTGAAGTTTGAAGAAGTGAGATACGTGCTCATTTCTCTCTAATAGAGCTTTAATACTATTTACTCTCCAAAATGATCTTTTTCCAGACACCGAGATTCAGTTCTGGAATTTTCCTTGAGACACGCGCATGCGCAAAAGGCATTTTTTCCCTTCAGGAAAATTTCCTTGCATGTTTTGTATTCTGCTTTCAATGAAAGAGACAGGAGGAAGGTTTCCATTGTTGCTGCTGCTGCTGCTTCTCTCTCTCTCTCTCTCTCTCTCTCTCTCTCTCTCTCTCTCTCTCTCTCTCTCTCTTTCACACACACACACACAAACACACACAGTACTAGATAACTATGGACATAAGAATATATGAATATAGAAAATTAATTCTTATTTTGTACTGTATACATAGGAACATGATGTGCTCATATGGCTATGCATTCAAATACAAAATCTTATCGAACAATAACACATAAACGAATGAACGTGCAAATGCGACGTAAGTATAATCACGTAGCCTGCGTGTACAATTTAAGGACCGTTTAACTCGTTCTCATTTTAGCATGCTTGATGCTCTGATAAAAAAGTAGATTTTGTGGAATATTGATTAAAATATTCTAAGTTAATTCATAAGTTTCCTGCTCATGTCGTGATCTCGAAATTATCTATAAGTAACTCTGAAGAAATGCTTACAAATAGAATGGCGCCCTTTATAGACAGTGAGATCATGTCCTAATTAAACCAGCAGTGTCTAGAAGACTTTGGGAGAAAAATCAATACCTCCTATTTTTTTCTTCGTTTTTTTTCATTTTTCTGATATTGTTGCAATTAGAACTTAGGCCTAATTAAGAGTGTGTTGTAGGGCGGGCGGCGTGCGCAGGACAGGAAGAGAGGAGGAGCAACACGCGAGTGAAATGAAGAAGACTTGGAAATAAAAGCGAGAGTTTAGAAGAAAATAATGAAAAGAGGATGATAAGTAGGAGTAGAATTAAAGACTGTGAGAATAATAAGAAGGACACATCAAGTTTAATAAGAAATCAGTGATCAGAGTAAACAAGACCTTCGATGATGGTTTTTGTCCGATATTTCAAGGTGATGTATAATGTAGGACATTTACCTACAAACCATGACTCAGCTGAGGAGAGAGAGAGAGAGAGAGAGAGAGAGAGAGAGAGAGAGGAGAGAGAGAGAGAGAGAAGCAGATGAGTTGTAACCACAGAGGTCTGAATCGTAACGCCTGTTTAATTACAATAGACGCTAAAAAAGATAGGCTACATGATTTTGCAAAAAAACAAAAGAACAGCAAAGATACTAAAGCTATGATATCAACTTCCAATCATGAAACCGGCTGTAAGTAAAGCACCAAGTTTTTAGCGTAGGCATTGCAACCTACGAGGTCCTTCAGTGCTGAAAGGGAAATTGAGAGTAAAGGGTTTTAAAGGTATAACAGGAGTAAAGCCTCGCAGGTGCATACTGAAACAATTGTTAGTAGAAGGGGAAAGTAAGATGTAAGAAAGAGAATATTATGAACTGAGGAACAGTTTAAGGAATGAAAGGGGTTGCTGCTAGTGGAGGAAGGGACTCTGTAAAGACACTTAAATAATGCCTACAGTGCACCGCGTGAGGTGCACGGACGGTGATACCCCCTAATGACTCTCTACCTCTTTATTGGGAGGCTCAAATAACCTTCAGGCCACTTCTTCTTACATGTTCTTTCTTAAAATCGTTAGATAGGGGATTATGAAACTTTTATATTCAGTGACCGTCTCTCCAACCATTACCAAGGCTTGGAATTCTCTTCCCACTTTTTGTTAATGACCCCTATTGCCATTCTTTCTTCCTGAGGCTCGTCCATCTCTTTCTGCGGGGTCGAGCACTGCCCTCCTTACTTCATGTTACTATACAGCATTTGCTTTGGGATGGGCAATGAATGAGCTCCTCATCGGATGGGTGGGTACCGTTCTCAGCTAGCACTCTGCTGGCCCCAAGTTCGATTCTCTGACCGGCCAATGAAGAATTAGAGGAATTTATTTCTGGTGACAGAAATTCATTTCTCGCTATAATGTGGCTCGGATTCCACAATAAGCTGTAGGTCCCGTTGCTAGGTAACCAACTGGTTCTTAGCCACGTAAAATAAATCTAATCCTTCGAGAAGCTAAGAAGACCTTGGCTGCTTAGCCCCTTGTTTTCTGTAGTAATGAATGAGCAGAACTTTCTGGTTGATCTCGTGCGCTTCACATCTCATTCTGTATTTTGTTTTTCATTATCGTCCAATTCACCAAATCATTATCCCTGTCTGAGATTATCTCAAAATGAGGAAGAAGCAGTAAAGAGTGTTCTCTGTCTCCACCTCTGGGTGCAGGAAAGACATCCAGCCAGTTCTTCATCATCTTCAGCAACATAATTTCTTTTGTAGTTGTCAGTATTAACCTTTATTGTCACTTATTTGCCTTTGTTGTCGAATATCAATTTATTTCCATTTTTTCTGAGAAAGATTCCTCTTTCCCTTACCTTAACAAACAAATGGAAATCTCTGTGTCAGTTTGTTTGTCTGTCTATCTGACTGCTTGTATTTCTCGTAGTGGGGTTATAGGTTATTTCTGGAGAAGAATGAGAGAGAGAGAGAGAGAGAGAGAGAGAGAGAGAGAGAGAGAGAGAGAGAGATTATGTAAAAGGTTAGTACGGTAATTTAAAAGGTCTCAATTTTGTACATCTCTCTCCCACGCTTATTCCAGTCTCAACCTAGATCTATTGAAATCACATTTATTCCCGTGATATATTTGAATTGATAATTTCAGACAAAAATTATGTGGTTACCCATTAATGTTATGCAATGTTGATTTCTTTCTGTCATACATCTTGAAATATGATTTGTAGAATCATTTTATGGCATTGTGATTCACTGAATGTAAGTTGTCTGTCGTTCTAACTAAACGGGTCATTGGCGCTGAACGTAACGTTTTGATGATTTATTTTCATTCTACAGTATATAAAACAGATGATAACTTCATTACCAATACCTACTAAATTATTTGTTTGAAACTGTTCGTGAAGGACCAACTGTCATTAAGTAAGGTGTCCTGTAGGTACAATGATGAATGTACGGCGTTTTACACATAATAACACTAAACCAATATACAGAGTCATTTTCCTCATTTAATGTTAAACTCCAGTATACCCTACTCGAAGAAGACTACTTATTTTTTTTTCCTAGTAACCATAAAAAAAGGAATACATTACTCATGGGGGTTGCGTTCCACTTTCCCAAATTTCCACTTGTTCATTATGAGAGAAGCGTCTTCCACAGGTCACCCCGACATCCCACGCCGCCCCCCCCCCTCCCCGCCTCCGTAGCGCCCCCTGCGAAAAAAACAAGAGTATTTTCATGCTTAAATAATATACTATATCATACTGGGTGTAAAAGAAAATGAAGGGACGTGACAATTGGCAAGTGGAAAGTGGTAGAATATGAAAATCATGTGCAGTTCTTTGCATAAATGAGAAATATGGTTTCATATTTGGTATGCCTATTTTCGGCTATAATGACGATAATTTGCGCATAATGTTTTTTTATAAATGTAGTAATGTCACTTAGTCTTAATTTAGTAATTTTATTATTAATAAAAACCGTTCTTACGGGAAATTTCTCCTTTCTACCTTATACTGTATGTGATCTAACTAATACGAATATAAGCAGATGACATCGGTCAGTGTCAACAGATGTCTAGAAACACTACACTTTAAATAAGGAAATGGTTACGATTAACTTGAAGGGCTTCCAGATATAAACTCTTCCTTTACAAGGATCATTCCACTTATCGAAAGTAATATCGCCTTTATAAATCAAGTTTGCTCTATATTCGTGTAATTCTATATTCGTGTAATTAATAGTTTCTAGTTTAACTTTCTTTGGACCTCTGTTATCACCGTCTTAAGAATGGTGTAGTTTTAATTATGCCGTCATTTTTTTGTTTGTCCCCTCAATGCTTTGAATTCCATAGAGTATGCGTTGACACTAACTTATGACTTCTGTTCGTAGCGAAAGCTCTGAGGATCTTAATTCTGTATCATCACTTCCTCACCGTTTCTTCAGACACAGAGATTTTCAGGCAGGGCTTTAGGGAAAAAATATCTGTAAGATGTTTTTCAGCATCAGTTTAGTATCAAGTGCTTCTTCAACTGTGTCCCTAAGACTAAAACTGCTTGTAGTAAAGAGAGACCCTGCGTAAAACGACAATAATGACATTTTGCGCTTAATATATCGTGGACGAGTTTTACTGATAATAATTCCTCTTCATTTTCTTAATATTAATGAAGACAATATTGCGGCATTAGGTGTGATCTTTTAGGACCGATAACTTTCGTCAACACTGGGTAAATCTACCCTCTTCATCTTGCACTAATGACCAAATGATAGAACCCATGTAGAGAGAGAGAGAGAGAGAGAGAGAGAGAGAGAGAGAGAGAGAGAGAGAGCGATGGTCTCACTTGAATTAATTGCTTGTTAGCTCAGAAAGCGAGAGTTGTTCAAGGGAAATTATTTTTAGAGTGAATAGGAAAACTCCCAAATATCCTTATGTTTCATTCAGTAAGAATAAAAAGTCACCAAAGATAATATTCGGTCAAGCTAAACGACTGTTCAGCTTAACACAAAAATCTTGATGGACTCCAGGGTTTTATCATCGCAATGGTAACGAGATACATTATCATTTTTGACCATCATGCATAGAATAAATTGAGCTGAACCACCAATATTCGTTATCTTTAACGACTGTTACTAAAAAAAGAAAAAAAAGAAAAACTGTTATTCTTCTCTTCCCTATTTCGGTAATAGTAATTAAGGTATTATATCCATGTTTCATAATTTTGATTCTTGACGCTTACCTTTTGATCGTTTTTATTATGAATTTGATGAAGTGCATAAAACTGATTATTTAAATCTTTAAATTTACATTATGTTCGTAAGACATCATTTAGTATGAGAATAATTTAACCAAAAGTTACCTCTATTTCCTTCAAAAAGTTCAATGCCAAGAACACATTCATACATCAATACACACTCACACAAACGCGAGCGCTCGCATAGCGCATACACACACACACACACACACACACACACACACACATATATATATATATATATATATATATATATATATATATATATATATATATATATATATATATATATATATATATATATATAAATCTAATGAGCAATAAACGTAACCGGTGATTGGTCCAAGCGCAAGAAATGCAATGTATGAGAAAACACCATAAACCACGTTGCAAGAACATCCAGCAATGCCAAAGAACCAGCAGGAAAAGAGACGTGATGCAGCGACAAAAGTCCCCACTGAAGTCTGTACAAAAAATGATGAAATCGCAAGCAGCAGCAAGTGGTACGAACACAAAGTTAAGGAAATAACCTGCCTGAAAAATTGCTCTGGACTACAGTATTAGGAAGGACAGCATGATGCAAGCACATCGACATAGACAAAACCAAAAGTCTCAGAAGCATGGAACTCCAGAGTGTGTAGAAAGAGAGAGAAAAATAATTAAGTACCTTGACCTGCTGGCTGGCTGAATTAAAAAGTCCTCTGGATATGCCAGTAGATGTAGTGCTCATTGTCATCCAAGCACTGAAGAGATGCCTTGATAAACTGGAAGCCGAAGTAGTCCTAGGATTCATGTTGAGGAGAGGGCTACAAGAAACAGCACAGATAGTGACAAAAGTCTGGATACTTTGTGGTAGACAAAAATAAATAAATAAATAAATAAATAGATAAATGAATATATAAATAATAATAATAATAATAATAATAATAATAATAATAATAATAATAATAATAATAATAATAATAATAATAAAATTTCAAAGATTATTTATGATAGTAATAATAATGTACCTCATAGAAACCAGCCCAATTCAGTATCGAATAAATTAAAACCTAAGGTTAAGTGCCTCCAAATGAAAGATTTCTTTGTTATCAAATACACCACTCAACGCGTAATGGCCGAAAAGTGACAATCTGGCTCCCCGGAGGTTACCCAGCAAGGAGCCGAGGAGGTCCCGCGACAGAATACGGACCTTGGCCTTAGGGCTACCTAGACAGTATTAGAAGAGGACCCCTCTGCCAAACCAGGGAAAAGACACACTGAAAAACTGCTTAATATTTTTTTAAGAAACTTTATCCTTTCAGCTAGCGATAAAGAAACCATTTTTGGATTCTTTGGGTAAATGAACCTGAAATTTACTCCAATGTTACATGCAATTTCCCTTGGGAGACGGCTGGGCATGAAAGGATACCACAAAGAATCCAGTGTTTTCGAATGATCTTAGACAAAGGAGGTGATTCGTGTGTCTTTATCTTTTACGAAAATAAAAAATCAACGTTGTGACGACTGGCACTCACGATATATCTAATACTATTAATGAAGAATCTTTTCATTTTATTTTCATTTGAATACAATTTTTTTAAAGGGTTCTCTTATATTTTGCCATATACATTTTCATTATATTCACCATAAAGTGAAACATTATAGATCAAATTTTCTTAACTAAGGAGTGCATAGGAAGAAGGACTGATAAAAGGATATAGTATGCCATGAACGAAAGGAGTGTTGGAATTTAATGAAATAGACCCACGTGTTATAAGTTTTTATTAAATAATGCCCCAGAGACAGGAAAATAAATACGGATCATGAACTATTAGAATATTGTATTCCTGTAACAAAACAGGATTCAAAAAGAGGAATGGCAGTGATGGCAAACCAATGCGATAGAAAGGACTGGAAACATCTAAATATCTAATTTTGACAGGAGCTCCATTTTTATGGGAGAAATCGATGCAAAGAAAATAGAAGGAATGCTAACAACGGCACAAGATCGACTTTTCCAAAGAACCAGATATGTCCAAGAACATTAGAAAGTAGATGGAAATAACATCTCATCCATATGTCAATGTAAAGTCCGGCAATGACAGAACCAGTACAGAGTGAATGGGAAAAGAGGCAATGATTCAAACAAAAGCCCAGCAGCACAAAGTCAGGCCTAAGAACCAGACATGTCAAAGAACAATAGAGCCTGTGCAGGAAGTGCAAAATGAATATCTGGCGCTTTCACAGGTACAAGAGGCATGATTCTTGCAAAAGCCCTCCACCGTAATAGAAACCCAGGTAGTTTGAAACAATAAGGGGGTAACAGAAAACGATCAGGCAAAGATCCTCTGGGACTATGGAATCAGAACATATAGGGTGGTACGTGCCAATAGACCAGACTTGACAATGATTGACAAAATCAAGAAGTATCACTACTGATGTCGCAGTACATGGGACACCAGAGCAGATGAGAAAGAAAGAGAAAAAATTGATAAGTATCAAGACCTGAAAATAGAAATAAGAAGGATATGGGATATGCCAGTAGAAATTGTACCTATAATAATAGGAACACCAGACACGATCCCAAGATCCCTGAGAAGGAACCTGGAAAAACTAGATGCCGAAGTAGCTCCAGGGCTCATGCAGAAGAGCGTGCTATTAGAAACAGCGCACATAGTGAGAAAAGTGATGGACTCCAAAGGAGGCAGGGAGCAACCCGGAAACCCACACTATAAATACCACCCAGTGGAAAAAAAAAATTATTATTATTATTATTATTATTATTATTATTATTATTATTATTATTATTATTATTATTATTATTATTATAACTCAGCTAAAAATACATAGACTATAATTAGCATAATGGAAATAAAATTTATTGCCTTTATTTTTTTTTATGTTACAACTCGTTTTTTTATTATTATTATTATTATTATTATTATTATTATTATTATTATTATTATTATTATTATTATTATTATTATTATTATTATTATTAATAAAAAAAAATTTTAATCATCATAATTATTATTGTTATACTGCCATTATCATTGTTAATATTGTAAATTTTGTCATTATTATTATGACCAATGATAAATGGGATCTTTTTCCTGTGTTTTGATAATTATATTCTTAGAAATAACCTAATACTCATGTTTTACGAGACTACTTCCTCATCGTCAGTGGAAATGGCACTGGGTGAAGATTCTGAAAAAAACAAATTATTTTTGTTGTGGATTTGGTTCCATCTGTTGCTGAGAAACCATGTGGGAGCTGTGGGGGCGGGGGGGGGGGCGGTTAATCCAAGTCATGGGTCACAACAATCACATATTTGGCATTGCTTCAATCAAATGGAAAATTCTTTACTTTTTGGATTTCGTGACAAATCTCGAGAGTTCAGTTTCTCTTCGAACAGAGCAAACGTTTCTATTTATATATTGATTTATTTTTATTTTTTATCTTTTCCAGAAATTAAAGGATTTGTTCCCAGCTACAGGTGGTATCGGGTTATTAAGGATCCCAGGCAGTCTCCTTCGAGATTTTACATCAGTGCTTCTGTATACGAACTTACCCACCTTAAGATTCATTCTCTAGTCTGTATCTCACACTATGTGGCTATTGCATTGCTGCTGTTATTTACACAAACGGTTCCTCTGTGTTCACCAGTCCGTTTATCGAAATTTCTTCCCGTCTCCCAACAAAAGCTACATTGGAATTGAAATGATTGTAATTGACAACATAAGAACCAAGTTCGTTCTTTTCAGTTTTTTTTTTTTTTTTTTTTTCACGGTTAGGTTTAAAGATAGCATTACAAAATTGAAATAAAAACAGGATAGTTAGTAACTTCTAATTTCCTGGGACAAGCTACTTTAGCTGTTTCTTTTTTTGTGTGAAGCAGTTTCTTTTTACGCTGATGGAATATTTTTTTACTTTTTTTTGAGGGGCATCGTCCTGAAATCAGACAGGATAGGTTAAACCAAGGAATCGTGTTTTATGAACTTTATCTCTTTGTTTAATTAGAAGGATCTCAAAGTACACGGGTTGTCTGGAAAAGATCTGCTACTACTTCATTTTTTGATATGGACATTACGACGTACAATATCAAGTAAGCAGATTCAAAACTGTCAGCTTTAGGTTTGGCAAGTTTTGAAACTCTACAGTGTTCTTTCAACCGATACGTTTAAATATGCCAAAGTTTTTCCAGTGTGAATTTTAAAAACAGTTCTGAGTTTTAGCCATTTGGAAATGAACCAATGAGTCTTCATTCTCCACTTCCAACAATGTACAACTTTGATCCTATTACAAATTACTTAATAATAAGACCTATTTGCTATGCCGAGTGTCAGTGGCGTATTTAATGGGGGTGGGGGGCACCTGGTCACGTGGCCCCCCATGGATATGAATAATAGAACATTGTTTTCTTTCAATAAATATAGGTTGCATTACCTGTGTCATCGGCAACAGCAGAACGAACGTTTTCTTCACAAAATTTTATAAGTCTTACAGGAGAGCAATAATGGGCTCTGAAAGGTTGAATGGTCTTGCAAAGCTTCATATTCACCGAAGTATTCCAGAATTTATTTATTTAGCAGGTCAGAATTTATTTAGTAGGTAGAATAATGTGTAAATCTCAAAGCTTTAAATAAATTTCGATAATGTGTACCCACTGCACACTAGTAAAACATTGATAGAAACGCTGAAAATAAAATTGTCATAATTTGGGTTTTTTATGCATGAATTTAATGTTTGTATTTGCCAAAGCAATTTCATGTACTACTTTTTGTAGGCTACAGCTTTAGAAACAATGTAACATTCTTCATAATTATAATCTCTCTCTCTCTCTCTCTCTCTCTCTCTCTCTCTCTCTCTCTCTCTCTCTCTCTCAGTACATATAATATTTATTTGCATATGATGTAAATTATATGTTTGTGTGTATATATATGTGTGTGTATATACATATATAGTATATAAATATTGGTATATATATATATATATATATATATATATATATATATATATATATATATATATATATATATATATATATATGTGTGTGTGTGTGTGTGTGTGTGTGTGTGTGTGTGTCGTATGCGTGTACATGTTACATATACATATGATAATTCTAAGTGGCCCCCAATGAAAGATTTCTGATCCGCCACTGCCGAGTGTCTATATTTTGTCATGAAAAAAAATCCGTGAGATATAGTTTCGTTAATTCGCATTGTTCTCCGGTGTCAGGAAGCTACAAACATGTCCATCCCCTTTCAAGCTGATGAATTCGAGTACTCTCTATGATGGATTGTTAGCAAAAAGGGATACTACATCAAAGCCTATCAGCCAGTCGAAATTACTGGTTTCAGTTATCAGATTGGCAAAAAATCAGAGGCGTTTTTTTAAATTACAAACTAAATAATGAACAGACTGAAATATAAAATTTAGGACAAAGGCCAAGCTCTAGGACCTATGAGGTCATTCAGCGCCGAAAGGTGTAACAGGAGGAAAACCTTGCAGCTGCACTATGAAACAATTGTTATGAGAGGGTGGAAATTGCGATGGAGGAAAGACAATATGAATGGAGGTACAGTGAAAGGAATGAAAGGGTTGCAACTATGGGCTGAAGGGACATCGCAAAGAACCTAAAGTAATGTCTACAGTGCATCGTGTGGGGTTCACTGATGGTACTAACCCCCTAAGAAGCTAATGTACACATTGATAGTGAATCTAGACTTATGAGTTTTGACGTGGTATCATTACTTACAGAGTTACCAATTTAAGATCTGCTGGAGTTTTTATCGGATATATTAGAAAACAGACAGCTAAGAACCATCTAATAAAACTGATCAAATTATGTGTAAAAGAATGTAAATTTGAATTTTGTGGGAAATTTTAAATTCAAAACTTTGATATAGCAATGGGTAACCTTTTATCTCCAATGTTAAGTAATTTGTGTATGGAATTTTCCCAGGGCAAAATATTAAACAAAATCACTGAACGCCATGCAACAGGGTTCAAGTATGTTGACGACATGTCAAAATACTTCTTTGACAAGTTAAATGAATTAGTATACTATCAGTTAAATTCATTATGGAAATGTAAAAGGAAGGTTGTCTGCCCTTTTTGGGTAACCTAATAGACCTAGTAGTGATTAAATACAGTGCCTACACACAACCTGACTGTATTAGGCTGCAAAAAGACTTTTTATGATAATAAAAAAGAAACTTATAAGAAAAGAACCTGCTTGTACTATCATTTGATAATAAACTAAAAGACATTCATCATTTGCTCAAGAATTCTGGAGTTAATATAGCAATGAAATAAATAAATATGTATTTAAAGAGAACTCTTTAACAATACTAAAGGTTGTGAGTAAGTCTTGCGATAACTTATATATTGTGCAAACTGGCAAAAACATTGAAAAAAGAATAGAGCAGCATAAAAACTGCATCAGGTTTGCTCAGGTGAACATTGAAATTTTCGTACATGTTAGTGAAAATCATACAATAATCTGGGCAGGGGTTAAAGTGATAGTTTATTCTTATAATGTACTGGATAGAAACACTATGCTAAATGTTAAAATTTTAAGGTAGCTCATAGACAGGGAAAAGGTAAACTGGGCTTCCACAAGCTGACCTGCGCACTAATAAGTGTAAGGTCTCCATCCCTGAGCACAAATACTTAAGGTCTCCCCCTGTGCACCTGTTGGTTTTTACCAGTTATTATCAATTCACAGGGCTGGAAACTCGTCAGTCTGTTCCAGACACCACCGAGTTAACATCTACGCTGAGACCTCTCCTCATGAAATATGTCTTTCAAAAGTTTTAACTTTCATTACACCTCAGTTTTACCCGAAGAAAAGTAGTGTTTATGAACTTCATCACCAAACATTGTCAAGCCAGTGATTTAAGGATTATAATGACATATGAATTACGTACTTTAATAAACTTATTGTTAAAATATGTATAGTGAAATAAACATGAGGCTATTGTCTTTTGCTTGTTATTTTCCCTACCTATAATTTTTTGGTAGCATTGTCATCCATGACATTTAAGCTACAATATTGTATGAAACACAAGACGATAAATGATAAATGCAGCAATGTCATGTGAGGAATGAAAGAATATATTTTATATTAAAAATTTCCTGTTTATTTCATTATGCTTATTTTAGCATTAACTTTACTGAAGCACATAATTCATATATCATTATAATCCTTAAATCATTGGCTTGACGATGATTAGTGATGAAACTGAGAAATACTACTTTTCTTCGGGTAAAACTGAGGTCTAATGAAAGTTATAACTTTTGAAAGACATATTTCGTGAGGAGAGGTCGCAGCGTAGATGCTGACTCAGTGACGGCTGGAACAGACTGACGAGTTTCCAGCCCTGTGACTGGCTGATCATTGACCAGAAAGGAGACGAGGTTAGATATCAGATGCATGGGTATTGTGAATTAATTGTAGTATGTTCTTATGCACTGTCTCACCAGCAAAGGCTATACATTGTAAATTTCTCCAAAATGTAACAGTCCTCTGAAAACAGATTACAATAAAACCAAAACCTGGCCAGAAATTACAACCTTTTTATTTGTTTTTCTTCTAACATATATATATATATATATATATATATATATATATATATATATATATATATATATATACATATATATATATATATATATATATATATATATATATATATATATATATATATATATATATATATATATATATATATGACACTGTATTTCAAGGTGATTAGATGTGGTGTCATGAACATATTGTAAATAGTAAGGTTACATGATAAATTCAGTTTATTCATCAAAATAAATAAATGGTCATTATCAGGTAAGGTTCAAGGACTAAAATTATAAAGTAAATAATATCAAGCCTCTATAACGATGCAAAAATAACAGACTTAAATTATTTTTTCTTTAATAATCATCAATAAGGGTTACAAACTTGTCCAATCCAGCTTGATTTATTATCTGTACGAATGGTAGAAGTGGATCATATATCTCAATAATATTGCATTTGGTGGCTTTTAATTGATAATGAATAAAATGCGAAAACATCCGATAGTATTCAAACCCACTTTAGAAATTGTTTTCGTAGAATAACTCACAATTTGGTAAGGGTTTTCAGAACCAACACGCAACTGATTTACGTGACTTTCATCTCTCTCTCTCTCTCTCTCTCTCTCTCTCTCTCTCTCTCTCTCTCTCTCTCTCTCTCTCTCTCTCTATGGAAAATATTACTTTGTTAATGGCTTCATAATTTCGTTTGATGTTTAATATAACAGGAAGCACTGAAACGTACCCAGTGTTAACGAAATTTTATCGGTCAAAATGATCATAGCTAAATGCTGAAAATGGTTTTTGTCAATAAAATTAACGTATAAAATAATATGTTACTCAATAAAACTATTTCTGAATTAATCATCTACCGTTCCCATTCAAAGGGTAAATGTCAGAATCGTCCGTTGACAGATATTCCTTATCAGTTGCACATTATCAGTAGTGTCAGGGCCATCAGGTGTGGAGAAACGCATAACTAAGCAGATGCACAAGATCTCGTTCTGAGACGTTTGTTCGAAAAGTCGAAGTAAGAGCCTTGTGTCTCAGAATCGCTCACTGCTTCCATCAACAAAAAAGAGAAAATGATACAAATTGTCGTTATAAAAAATGTCACAAGTACATTTGAAAGAGTAAATTATGACACTGAATGCATTTTCAGAATAAATGATTTAAACACAATTATTCATGTGCTGTGGATAACTGAGACAACAGCGTAAATGAATCTACTATTATGAAGTAGGTGAATATAAAATAATACTTGATCCTTGATTTTTTTTTTTATTAGATAGCCGTACTGATCATTGTGGAGGAATATCTCATATCTGCAATGCATTGGAGTGATATGTAACCGCCTCCTTGTTTTGAGAGTAACTGGATCCCAGAAATCTCTTGAACCTGGCTGATACAGTTTATTTATATTGATTAGATAAAAAAAAAATAATGATTAAAGAATAATGTGGGGTAGTAAATACATTTGAAATAAGAAATTTCTAGAGACAGGTTGTTATTAAAGAAATGACTAAACGTTAAATTAAATCTTTATGTAAGCAACACTACTATATTCTTCAATATTGACGACGCTAATTTTCTAATGCACTTTAGCTCTTTACTAGTATATCTTATTCTGTCCCACCGCCTGACTCGATATTCTTCCTAAATCTTTCTAAAATCGACAACAAAATATTTCCACTATAGTTTCATTTCATACTATGATTCCTTTTTTGTTTAGCAGCGAATATCGTATTTAATCTTAACTTTGGCGTGCAATTTCATTCTATTTGACTTCCAGTCTCCCTCAGTCATCCACTGTTTGGCTTACTGATAACCCAGACATATCTTTTTGTTTGATAATGTTAACAAGCAGAAAAAACAAACAAGATGAAGCAAAGAATAACAATTTTGGCGTCAGCAACAAATTCTCGTGAGAAACGTAGCAGCCATTTTCTTTATGGAAACTAGCCAACCGATGCTTTTCAGTTAGGTAAAGTAACTGAGATACATTTTCGATATTTTAATAGATGACCGATCGTCATATATAAAATTCCAGATAAACTCGTGCAGTTAAAAAATATCGCCTCTTTTTCCAGAATAATGTAATAGAATAAAGTAAAAATTTTTGGCTATTCGACTGGAATAAAAAGAACGATTCCCAGGTCATGCACAGTGGATCAGGACTTTTCTCGATCAGTTTCTTTCACTCAGTTTTCATCAGAGTTCCGATAATGTCTTTTTAAGCCCGTAGCTATTTTTGAACGAAAACGAATAGAAATCGTTGATTTTTTTAATATGGGTTTGTGTTTTAACTGATGAATATAAAAAAATATATATATATCAAAATTATCAAGAAATGGATAATGGACGAACACAAATTCTGAAACTCGAAGATCAAAAATTGCGTCCGAAATTTCTCTTAACAGAACGGAATTCATAAATCGAAATTCTTTTCTTGCAAATGATTTTTAATTTGCAATGATTTATTTATAGGCTTTCATTAATGGAAGCTGTTACTAGGATTTTGATTCAGTAAAAAAAAAAAAAACTTTAATTATTGCATCGAAAATTTTCTGTTGAATGATTGGTAAGTTTACATTTCACCCTTCTCCAATGTACAGTATTAGGAATCCATTGATAAGTGTGAAGATGTGCTGGGAAATATACTTCGTGGCTGGGGCACGTGTAAGTGTAAATACTCTGAGCATCGCGTCGTATAGTAATTTCACCAAAGACGTAAAAAAAAAGACTATCTCTCTTTTGTGGCATCGAAATAATATTTCTTTGAAGTTGGTAGTTTCCCATTTCCTTTTGGTAATTACCATAAAATTGTGTAAATGTATTGCATTAGGTGTCTACTTTATTAATGAAGTTGCTTAAGTAACCAAGCAGGTTCATTCATGCGGACAGGCAGCATTAATACAACCTTGATTTATAATAAAATCATATACAAAAGAGGACACACTGCAGCACTGAGGCTTCAGACGAACGTGGTTAACATTCATTCGTTGCATTAATTCTAATTACCTGTAAATCTTTAATAAACAACCAACATCTACAGTGAAGTCAGGAAGAATCGTTTAGGAAGCAGCTTGAGTGTTTGTGATGATTCCGATGTTGCTATTTTTGATAATATTGTTAAATTATATTTGTGGTTTTTATTCTTCAGAATATAAAACATTATAATAATAGTTATCTTTAGAAACATTCCTTGTTCTATTTTTTATCTTTATTTTTTTTACCTTGCCAGCTTTATCACCTTTTGTTGTGTTTTCATGCCTTATATCCTGATATCAAAGAGAATACCTTTCAACATATATTTTCCAAGCAAAAATTATTATGTTCTTTATATTTACTCGACAAGACGAGGAAAAAGTTATAAAAATTGTATGCTATAATTAAACGAACGTCTCTTTTCTATTACGGACCAGGAGTTTCCTGGAAAAGAAGATATTGTGAACTTTTCCCATTTTTCTAATTACTCATTTTTTTTTATGGAGAAACAAAATCTCATTTCATCCTTTCCTTTTAGATCTATACTGCTGAAAAAACATTAAAAAAACACATAATTGTAAAAAGCAATTTTGTGAACAAATTAAACACACTGTTAAATGTAGGAACTCTTGTATTGAAATATAAAAAAGTAATTACTCTCCTGTAAGAAGAAACGATGGGGGTGAGAAGGGGCGACATGTAAAAATAACCGAAAATGAAAGATATTAGTTTTAACTCTAATCCATAATATTTGAGGTCGCTGAAATGAATAGTAACAGCCCCGATGCCCTTTAAGTCAAGTTCAGGCCGATAGGAAGGGTTGGGGGGGTGAGAGGGGGTGAAAAATAAAATGTAAGTAATGCTGGGCAGTGTAATTGAAGCCACTATCTTAACAGGAAGGGAGAGTGAGAGATAGAGATTGAGAGGGAGAGGAAGTGAGAGAGAGAGAGAGAGAGAGAGAGAGAGTTAGGGAGGAGAGAGGGTTGTTAGGGAGGAGAGAGAGAGAGAGAAAGAGATTTTGTTAGGTTGCCATTCAGAGTTTGTAGGCATATATATATATATATATATATATATATATATATATATATATATATATATATATATATATATATATATATATATATATATATATATATATATATATATATATATATATATATATATACTAACTGACTTCCAACCTGGCGCTGCCCAGGCAAACTCTGAATGACAATCGATAAACTCTCTCTCACTCTTTCTCTCTCTTTCCCTCTTTCTCCTCCCTAACACCCTCTCTACCCTCTCTCTCACTTCCTCTCCCCCTAAATCTCTATCTCTCTCACTCTCTCCCCATTTCCTGTTAAGATAGTTGCTTCGATGGGCCTATCACAAGACCCGAACTAGTCAACACTGGCTCAACCCCATGATGTGCACTGAGTTGGAGGACTTTTTTAACAGGATGATGCTGGAAGATTTCTTCCAGTGTGCTCCTGGGTCCATTGCTGTTTACCTCAACAACAAGCAACCCAAAATACTCATGAAAGGCTGTTGTACGGCTGACAATTGGAATTCCTATAACCCATCTTCAGCACATCTCACTGGTGCATAGTGCCCCCAGACATCTCTCAGGGCCAGCTTGCCCAAAGAATGGACTCCCCCTCAAACCTCAAGTATGTAACCAGTGCCACAAGGGGCATTCAGAACCTGAGTGCTACTTCAGAGGGGAGCTATCAAGAAGCACCCTTCTAAGCCATTCAAGACCCCAAATGGCACCACTCTCTCCACTGATAAGCACTTCTCTCCACTCTCAGTCACCATGGGTATGCAAGCCCATCCAAGTGGCCCCTGTAAAAACTGTGGTGATCCTGGACAATATAGTGCCAGATATGCTGCCTGCCCAAGCATGGTACCACTACCAGAATGTCAACTTCATCATTGCCCGTCCGCTGCAGGCATTCCTCACCCTGAGAGGGTGGAGACTCAGACCGTCTCAGTGGCACCCGTTGATGGCTCTAAGCTTGCCAGTTGATCTGCGGGCAAGGTGGACACGCATCAGACATCTGTCTGATTGATCGGACTTGAGTGCCAGCCAGTGCCATTGTAGATGAAAAGACTTGGACAATGACTTGGGAGAAGGTTTACTGAATCATTCCCTACAGTCGAGCTCAGGTCACCATAGGGTACTCAAGCTCACCGCATTGGCATGGTGAGGAAGAATTAAGCATGGAATCGAGTTTCTGTTGGGACGAGACCTCCTCTGGGAATGTCTCTCCCAACTCCCCTCCATTGCCTGGCTACCTCCCCAGTGGAGGCAATGACTGTGACATCACCTGACAACAACACAGCTACATTGGAGGAGTGCCACCATCAACAGAATCACCTTCTGCCTGCCTAACTGGTCAATGAAAGGGGGCACTCCCAGTGCAAATCAAAGCCAAGTCCTCCCCTCCTCACAAAAGAACAGCCACCAAAACCTCCTCCCTCACAGCAAAGAAACTAGCAAGACACAGTACCACTGTAAGGCATCCAAAATGAAAGCACTCCACGAATCAGTCAGGATGCCCCAACAAATAACACAGCTGTCACCCAAAACCAAAAACATTCCTGGGCTCTGACCTCCCCCAGGACAGGGATCTCTGTTGCAGCCCACTCCCAGGCTCACCTGGGGCTTTGAACCCTTGGGTTCCTCATCAAACAAAACTGACCAAACATCTCTGCCAGTGCCACTTGAGCACTCTGAGCAGTGCCAGTCTCTGTCCCCAGCAGACATTAAGCAATTACCGGAATTGAACCCTGTGCCTGGCACTGATCCTCCCTTGGGAGATCCACCCAATTTAACTGAGTTGGTCATTGCCAATTGTGAGCCTCCATCACCTGATAATCCTTCATCATCACCTCTGTCCTAAAGGATGAACTCCAGTGGACCCTACTGCTACCTCTGGTCCAACCAGGAACTGTCCTGCCGTGATGCAGAAGCTGTTACCACCCTTGTTTTGGTTGTTGCAGCAGCCAGAGTGAGGGAGCCTCCCCAGTAGCCTCTAGGGTTACCTGACTTCACTCCCAATGGCACTTCTGGTCTTTCCCAGGGTTGGTGCCTTCATCACCTCCTAGGACTGTCGTAGGTAAACCTTGGAGTAACCGAAGAAAGAAGAGAAAGGGGCAGAAGAGATCAATTAGCCTACTAGAGCCATAGGCTCTTCTTGCAATCATTGTCCATTGAGACACATACATAACATCCTGACAGGTCATGTAAAAATAAGTACTAACCTCAAAATTGTAATAGAAGAATTTTGTTAATAGAGTAATGATAAAGTATTCTCCATATATTAGGCTAATAGCTCCTACCACTCTTGGCACAGTGCTTCAGTTAGTGGAGCATACCAGGCATCCCAAAACCCAGAGGAGTTGCTAGAGTACCTCTGTCATGGGTTACTACTAGGTCAAATGAGATGGCATGTGTTAGAACTGTTCTCTAGCCTCGTAAGTGAAGGATCTGTTCTAGCCACTCAGCTATGGCATTGCACTCATTAACCCTTCAAGTTGCTCATTCTTTAACATGTTTGTATATCGGTGACTCTCAACCTGTGTGCTGAGGCACCCTCCTGTGCATAAATATCCCCCCAGGTGTGCGCTAAAATGTCATGGACAGGTATATGAAATATATATATATATATATATATATATATATATATATATATATATATATATATATATATATATATATATATATATATATATATATATATATATATATATATATATATATATATATATATATATACAGTATATATATATATGTGTGTATATATGTATGATTCTGCGTGTATGTGTGTGAAGCACATTCCCTTTACAAGATAATACAAGTACTATTACACGTAAGCCTCCCATCTGTACCTCGGCTAGCTGCTCTGTTCCCCTCCCAGCGTTCATCTAAGCTGCGTGGGAGGAAGATACCGTTAACAGTGTATCTTTGACCGTCTGTGTATGTTATTAGTGTGGCGGTAATAAGTTTGACCCCTTGAAAACATGGAAAAGTTTATTATAAGAAAATGCAAGTATCTTCTTGACACTGACACAGCAGAGGTGGAGTGGAAGTTGATAATGATTCACAAAGGTATACATGTTGAAGACACTGGAAATGAAGCAAGATTAATCACTGTAAGCCAGCCTTCTTGTTCATACCCGACAGTGGAAAGTGATGTGATGCTTCAAAGTGAGATTAGTTGTGCAGGTCCAATCAGGGAAGGTGAAGTGACAGCTGAAACCTAGTCCAGTCCTTCAGGTCCAATGGTGGCTTCAGCACGTACACATAGCAAGCAAGGCCATCCACAGTAAATAATTTCGCTTGTATAACAAAGTTATCTAGATCTTGGGTTTATTTACTGACGATGAGTTTGGTCCAAGACCAAAGTGCGTTGTTTGTGGCATTGCGCTGTCAAATGAATCTATGACTCCTATGAACATGAAAAGACATTAAACAACAAAACATAATCACCTCTTTAAGAAACCTGTGGATTACTTTAAAAGACCTTTGAAAGATATCAAACAACAAAGGTTTGGGTCTGACAATGAAGTTAACAGAAAGCAAGTTATTCAGTGGCAGAGCAGACGGCAAAACATATGATACCTCATTCAGTTGCAGAGTCATATTGTCCTCCAACTTGTCGTGCTGTAGGGAAAACTTTGTTTAGTGATGAGGCTGAAAAAGTAAAAAATACCTCTCTCGGACGACACTATTGGTAGACAAATCAAGGGTACGTCGTCTGACTATGAAAGAGACTATCAGTGAGCTTATGAAAGATAAAATGTATGTTCTGCAAGCGGAGGAGTCAACTGATAGGAGGTAAAATCCCAATTAATAGTGTTCATCAGATATATTGCTGATAATAAAATAATTGAAAGTTTTTGTGCTGCAAAGAACTTGTGCAAACTTCAGGATGGGACATATTCTCTTCAGTAGCAGAATATTTCAAAGAAAAATAGGACAGACAGGTAACTATGTGGTGTGAATTTGCACAGATGGCTGTCCATCTATGGTGGGATCAGTAAAGGTTTTTGTCATTAGCACAGAGGAAAACCCACACCTGATTACAACACATTGTTTTCTTACATTGTGAAAATCTTATTGCAAAGACACTTGGACAGGAATTAAAGCTTGTGTGAAAATGTTGTAAAGATGGTAAACTTCATAAAAACAAACCAAAGCAGACAAGACTGTTTCCATTCTCTGAGAAGAAATGAGATATACCTTCGAAGGCCTTCTCCTCCCATACAGAAGATCTTCACGTAGGCATACACAGACGGAATTCGTCAAGAAGGCAGGAGAAACAGCTGTCAGGAATGAGCAGCAGCACTTTGCGTGTTACCTGAGGGACTGTCACTTTGGGAGATTGGCTCGACAGTTTCAGAAGTCCATTAGAAAAGCACCAAGTCAGTGCCTGGGCTTGAATCGCTCTCTCTCTCTCTCTCTCTCTCTCTCTCTCTCTGATAATGCTATGCTTATAAGTTGTTAACTCCGGCCTGCTCCTTCCCGAAAGCTAACTCACCCCAGTAGCTATTTCGATGAAGCCAAGGATATTGCAGGGATTTGAAATACACGAAGATAAGTACAAAGCTAACACAATTGGGGCAAGGCGGGATGGAAAAAGTACAGGAGCGTTAACGAGTTAACATAGGGGAAAAATATATACTACACTTTTAAAATGTCATAAGTCTGAAAGAAGAAATGTTACTCAAATTCATAAAAGTATTTATTTGAATTTTTCGTCTTTAAGTTACTGCCCAAACTAAATGTACTCTGTCGCTAATGCATAGTTTTGTTATTATTGCGTTATGACGTCTTGCAGAACCGTATATTCTGCTTTTGCAGAAGCTATACTTTAGGAACTGAATATCTTGTTGAGGTAAAAAGACAGTTACCTATATATAACAATAACATTGAAAAACATTATATCTCTAAAGTCAGTGAAATTAAAATCAGCAGCCATAGGAGGCAAAAGTGACCCATTGAAAATATATTAAGATCAGATGGAGTTCCTTATGGAAAGTGTCGTATATTCAAACTGTGCTGTTTTATATTGGTACTTTGGTACTTAATTAGTTGATTTCTTCTTCTTTTAAAGTGCTTTTTCCCATTTGTATGGGGTAAGCAGTTGATTTATGATATAAAGTTAAGGATGCCCTGAGTAGGTAATTATGCATGTAGGCAAACCTTGATGTCCTGGACAGTAAATATGTGCGTACATCCATAATTACACACACACACACACACACACACACACACACACACACACACACATGTATGTATATGTATATATATATATATATATATATATATATAACTTACTATATATATATATATATATATATATATATATATATATATATATATATATATATATATATATATATATATATATATATATATATATATATATATATACTTTGTATATATATATATATATATATATATATATATATATATATATATATATATATATATATATATATATATATTCTTATAATCTATATATATGTATATATATATATATATATATATATATATATATATATATATATGTATATATATATATATATATCTATATAACATATATATATATATATATATATATATATATATATATATATATATATATATATATATATATATATATATATATATATATATATATATATATATATATATATATATATATATATATACAGTATATATATATATATATATATATATATATATATATATATATATATATATATATATATATATATATATATATATATATATATATATATATATATGTATATATATATATATATATATAATATATATATATATATATATATATATATATATATATATATATATATATATATATATATAATATATATATATATATATATATATATATATATATATATATATATGTATGTATATATATATATATATATATATATATATATATATATATATATATATATATATATATATATATATATATATATATATATATATATATACTCTTCCTATATATATATATATAAAAATCATCAACACACAATCACGTATTGAACAGAAAAATAAATTTCTGACTCGTCAGGATCGAACCCAGGTCTCTCGGGTGGAAAGCAAGGGCGTTACCCACTGGGCCATACAAGTCTAAAAGTTGGAACCTGAGCAACTGCACCCAGGAATTACCTGGGCAAGCTAACTGCTTGCATACCAGCGAAGTTTTCCCCAACTTCCCGACTCAGCAATGACCCAATAGACAACATTTCATTCAATTATCCCTTCTGAGTGAATAAGATCAGAAATCATCAACACACAATCACGTGTGGAACAGAAATAAATTTCTGACTCACGTCGGGATCGAACCCAGTGGGTAACGCCCTTGCTTTCCACCTGAGAGACCTGGTTTCGATCCCGACGTGAGTCAGAAATTTATTTCTGTTCCACACGTGATTGTGTGTTGATGATTTCTATCTTATTTACTCAGAAGGGATAATTCGAATGAAATGTTGTCTATTGGGTCATTGAGTCGGAAGTTGGGGAAAAACTCGCTGGTATGCAAGCAGTTAGCTTGCAGGTAATTCATGAGTGCAGTTGCTCTCAGGTTTAACTTCTTTTAGACTTGTATGGCCCAGTGGGTAACATATGCTACTCACCTGAGAGACCTGGGTTCGATCCCACTGTGAGTCAGAAATTTATTATATATATATATATATATATATATATATATATATATATATATATATATATATATATATATATATATATATATATATATATATATATATATATT
>NC_089783.1:631770-649767 GCF_040412425.1 Macrobrachium rosenbergii | reverse complement strand
ATCACATCACAGTGATTCATATACAATCAGAAAGCTACAAACGTCCTTCAATATCCAATTCACTCTACCTCGAAAATAATATATATTTTCATATATGTTACCGAAGGGAATTTTCATTTGATAATAAGTCCACCGTCCCGTGGGGTCGAACCAGCGACGGACGAGGAATCAGGACTACAGTGACGCACTAACGCCAGTCGGCCACAAGAGAGGTATAAGTGAATAACATCTCCCATCAACTCACCCGTCGAACTCAGGTGTTTTGCGTTTGGAGACGATATCCACCCACCTCTGCCATGTTGACCGTGTAGTGCGTTTGTCGCACGTAGCCATATTATGACTATTTATCACATCACAGTGATTCATATACAATCAGAAATCTACAAACGTCCTTTAATATCCAATGCACTCTACCTCGGAAATAATATATTTTCATATATGTTACAGAAGGGGAATTTTTAGTTGATAATAAGTCCACCGTCACGTGGGGTCGAACCAGCGATGGACGAGGAATCAGGACTAGAGTGACGCACTAACGCAGTCGGCCACAAGAGAGGTATAAGTGAATAACATCTCCCATCAAATCACCCGTCGAACTCAGGTGTTTTTGCGTTTTGGAGACGATATCCACCCACCTCTGCCATGTTGACCGTGTAGTGCGTTTGTCGCACGTAGCCAAATTATGACTATTTATCACATCACCGTGATTCATATACAATCAGAAGACTACAAACGTCCTTTAATATCCAATTCACTCTACCTCGGAAATAATATATTTTCATATATGTTACCGAAGGAGAATTTTTAGTTGATGATAAGGCCACCGTTCCGTGGGTCGAACCAGCGATGGACGAGGAATCAGGACTACAGCGACGCACTAACGCAGTCGGCCACAAGAGAGGTATAAGTGAATAACATCTCCCATCAACTCACCCGTCGAACTCAGGTGTTTTGCGTTTGGAGACGATATCCACCCACCTCTGCCATGTTGAACGTGTAGTGCGTTTGTCGACGTAGCCATATTATGACTATTTATCACATCACCGTGATTCATATACAATCAGAAGGCTACAAACGTCCTTTAATATCAATTCACTCTACCTCGGAAATAATATATTTTCATATATGTTACCGAAGGAATTTTTAGTTGATAATAAGTCCACCGTCCCGTGGGTCGAACCAGCGACGGACGGGGAATCAAGACTACAGTGACGCACTAACGCAGTTGGCAACAAGAGAGGTATAAGTGAATAACATCTCCCCATCAACTCATCCGTCGAACTCAGGTGTTTTGCGTTTGGAGACGATATAAACCCACCTCGGCCATGTTGACCGTGTAGTGCATTTGTCGCACATAGCCATATTATGACTATTTATCACATCACCGTGATTCATATACAATCAGAAAGCTACAAACGTCCTTTAATATCCAATTACTCTACCTCGGAAACAATATATTTTCATATATGTTACCGAAGGGGAATTTTTAGTTGATAATAAGTCCACCGTCCCCGGGGTCGAACCAGCGACGGACGAGGAATCAGGACTACAGTGACGCACTAACGCATCGGCCACAAGAGAGGTATAAGTGAATAACATCTCCCATCAACTCACCCGTCGAACTCAGGTGTTTTTGCGTTTGGAGACGATATCCACCCACCTCTGTCATGTTGACCGTGTAGTGCGTTGGTCGCACGTAGCCATATTATGACTTTTTATCACATCACCGTGATTCATATACAATCAGAAAGCTACAAACGTCCTTTAATATCCAATTCACTCTACCTCGGAAATAATATATTTTCATATATGTTACCGAAGGGAATTTTTAGTTGATAATAAGTCCACCGTCCCGTGGGGTCGAACCAGCGACGGACGAGGAATCAGGACTACAGTGACGCACTAACGCAGTCGGCCACAAGAGAGGTATAAGTGAATAACATCTCCCATCAACTCACCCGTCGAACTCAGGTGTTTTGCGTTGGAGACGATATCCACCCACCTCTGCCATGTTGACCGTGTAGTGCATTTGTCGCACGTAGGCAAATTATGACTATTTATCACATCACCGTGATTCATATACAATCAGAAATCTACAAACGTCCTTTAATATCCAATGCACTCTACCTCAGAAATAATATATTTTCATATATGTTACCGAAGGGAATTTTTAGTTGATAATAAGTCCACCGTCACGTGGGGTCGAACCAGCGACGGACGAGGAATCAGGACTACAGTGACGCACTAACGCAGTCGGCCACAAGAGAGGTATAAGTGAATAACATCTCCCATCAAATCACCCGTCTAACTCAGGTGTTTTGCGTTTGGAGACGATATCCACCCACCTCTGCCATGTTGACCGTGTAGTGCGTTTGTCGTACGTAGCCATATTATGACTAATTATCACATCACCATGATTCATATACAATCAGAAAGCTACAAACGTCCTTTAATATCCAATTCACTCTACCTCGGAAATATTATATTTTCATATATGTTACCGAAGGGGAATTTTTTAGTTGATAATAAGTCCACCGTCCCGTTGGGTCGAACCAGCGACGGACGAGGAATCAGGACTACAGTGACGCACTAACGCAGTCGGCCACAAGAGAGGTATAAGTGAATAACATCTCCCATCAACTCACCCGTCGAACTCAGTAGTTTTGCGATTGGAAACGATATCCACCCACCTCTGCCATGTTGACCGTGTAGTGCGTTTGTCGCACGTAGCCATATTATGACTATTTATCACATCACCGTGATTCATATACAATCAGAAAGCTACAAACGTCCCTTAATATCCAATTCACTCTACCTCGGAAATAATATATTTTCATATATGTTACCGAAGGGAAATTTTTTAGTTGATAATAAGTCCAGAGTCACGTGGGGTCGAACCAGCGACGGACGAGGAATCAGGACTACAGTGACGCACTAACGCAGTCTGCCATAAGAGAGGTATAAGTGAATAACATCTCCCATCAACTCACCCGTCGAAATCAGGTGTTTTGCGTTTGGAGACGATATCCACTCACCTCTGCCATGTTGACCGTATAGTGCGTTTGTCGCAGGTAGCCATATTATGACTATTTATCACATCACCGTGATTCATATACAATCAGAAAGCTACAAACGTCCTTTAATATCAATTCACTCTACCTCGAAAATAATATATTTTCATATATGTTACCGAAGGGAATTTTTATTTGATAATAAGTCCACCGTTCCGTGAGGTCGAACCAGCGACGGACGAGGAATCAGGACTACAGCGACGCACTAACGCAGTCGGCCACAAGAGAGGTATAAGTGAATAACATCTCCCATCAACTCACCCATCGAACTCAGGTGTTTTGCGTTTGGAGACGATATCCACCCACCTCTGCCATGTTGACCGTGTAGTGCGTTTGTCGCGACGTAGCCATATTATGACTATTTATCACATCACCGTGATTCATATACAATCAGAAAGCTACAAACGTCCTTTAATATCAATTCACTCTACCTCGGAAATAATATATTTTCATATATGTTACCGAAGGGAATTTTTAGTTGATAATAAGTCCACCGTCCGTGAGGTCGAACCAGCGATGGACGAGGAATCAGGACTACAGTGACGCACTAATGCAGTCGGCCACAAGAGAGGTATAAGTGAATAACATCTCCCATCAACTCACCCGTCGAACTCAAGTGTTTTGTGTTTGGAGACGATATCCACCCACTTCTGCCATGTTGACCGTATAGTGCATTTGTCGCATGTAGCCATATTATGACTATTTATCACATCACCGTGATTCATATACAATCAGAAAGCTACAAACGTCCTTTAATATCAATTCACTCTACCTCGAAATAATATATTTTCATATATGTTACCGAAGGAATTTTAGTTGATAATAAGTCCACCGTCCCGTGAAAGGTCGAACCAGCGACGGACGAGGAATCAGGACTACAGTGACGCACTAACGCAGTCGGCCACAAGAGAGGTATAAGTGAATAACATCTCCCATCAACTCACCCGTCGAACTCAAGTGTTTTGCGTTTGGAGACGATATCCACCCACTTCTGCCATGTTGACCGTATAGTGCGTTTGTCGCACGTAGCCATATTATGACTATTTATCACATCACCGTGATTCATATACAATCAGAAAGCTACAAACGTCCTTTAATATCCAATTCACTCTACCTCGGAAATAATATATTTTCATATATGTTACCGAAGGGGAATTTTTTAGTTGATTATAAGTCCACCGTCCCGTGGGGTCGAACCAGCGACGGACGAGGAATCAGGACTACAGTGACGCACTAACGCAGTCGGCCACAAGAGAGGTATAAGTGAATAACATCTCCCATCAACTCACCCGTCGAACTCATGTGTTTTGCGTTTGGAGACGATATCCACCCACCTCTGCCATGTTGACCGTGTAGTGCGTTTGTCGCGCGTAGCCATATTATACACTATTTATCACATCACCGTGATTCATATACAATCAAGCTACAAACCTCCTTTAATATCCAATTCACTCTACCTCCGAAATAATATATTTTCATATATGTTACCGAAGAGAATTTTTAGTTGATAATAAGTCCACCGTCCAGTGGGGTCGAACCAGCGACGGACGAGGAATCAGGACTACAGTGACGCACTAACGCAGTCGGCCACAAGAGAGGTATAAGTGAATAACATCTCCCATCAACTCACCCGTCAAACTCAGGTGTTTTGCGTTTGGAGACGATATCCACCCACCTCTGCCATGTTGACCGTGTAGTGCGTTTTGTCTTGCATCGTAGCCATATTATGACTATTTATCACATCACCGTGATTCATATACAATCAGAAAGTTACAAACGTCCTTTAATATCAATTCACTCTACCTCGAAATAATATATTTTCATATATGTTACCGAAGGGAATCTTTTAGTTGATAATAAGTCCACCGTCCAGTGGGGTCGAACCAGCGATGGAGGAGGAATCAGGACTACAGTGACGCACTAACGCAGTCGGCCATAAGAGGTATAAGTGAATAACATCTCCCATCAACTCACCCGTCGAACTCAGGTGTTTTGCGTTTGGAGACGATATCCACCCACCTCTGCCATGTTGACCGTGTAGTGTGTTTGTCGCACGGCCATATTATGACTATTTATCACATCACCGTGATTCATATACAATCAGAAAGCTACAAACGTCCTTTAATATCCAATTCATTTTAACTCTGGAAATAATATATTTTCATATATGTTTCGAAGAAGGAATTTTTTAGTTGATAATAAGTCCACCGTTCCGTGGGTCGAACCAGCGACGGACGAGGAATCAGGACTACAGTCGCACTAACGCAGTCGGCCACAAGAGAGGTAAAAGTGAATAACATCTCCCATCAACTCACCCGTCGAACTCAGGTGTTTTGCGTTTGGAGGCGATATCCACCCACCTCTGCCATGTTGACCGTGTAGTGCGTTTGTCGAAAACACTGATAGCCATATTATGACTTTTATCACATCACCGTGATTCATATACAATCAGAAAGCTACAAACGTCCTTTAATATCAATTCACTCCACCTCGGAAAATAATATATTTTCATATATGTTTGTAAAGGGACTTTTTAGTTGATAATAAGTCCAGAGTCACGTGGGGTCGAAGCGACGGACGAGGAATCAGGACTACAGTGACTTATCATCAACTAAAAATTCCTTCGCAACATATATGAAAATATATTATTTCGAGGTAGAGTGAATTGGATATTAAAGGACGTTTGTAGCTTTTGATTGTATATGAATCACGGTGATGTGATAAATAGTCATAATATCTACCGTGCGACAAACGCACTACACGGTCAACATGGCAGAGGTGGTGGATATCGTCTCCAAACGCAAAACACCTGAGTTCGACGGGTGAGTTGATGGGAGATGTTATTCACATATACCTCTTTTGTGGCCGACTGGTTAGTGCGTCCATGTAGTCCTGATTCCTCGTCCGTCGCTGGTCAACCCCACGGACGGTGGACTTATTATCAACTAAAAATTCCCTTCGGTAACATATATGAAAATATAATATTTCCGAGGTAGTGTGAATTGGATATTAAAAGACGTTTGTAGCTTTCTGATTGTATATGAATCATGGTGATGTGATAAATAGTCATAATTTGGCTACGTGCGACAAACGCACTACACGGTCAACATGGCAGAGGTGGGTGGATATCGTCTCCAAACGCAAAACACCTGAGTTCGACGGGTGAGTTGATGGGAGATGTTATTCACTTATACCTCTCTTTGTGGCCGACTGGGTTAGTGCGTCACTGTAGTCCTGATTCCTCGTCCGTCGCTGGTTCGACCCCACGTGACAGTGGACTTATTATCAACTAAAAAATTCTCCTTCGGTAACATATATGAAAATATATTATTTCCGAGGTAGAGTGAATTGGATATTAAAGGACTTTTGTAGCTTTCTGATTGTATATGAATCACGGTGATGTGATAAAAAGTCATAATATGGCTACGTGCGACAAACGCACTACACGGTCAACATGGCAGAGGTGGGTGGATATCGTCTCCAAACGCAAAACACCTGAGTTCGACGGTTGAGTTGATGGGAGATGTTATTCACTTATACCTCTCTTGTGGCCGACTGCGTTAGTGCGTCACTGTAGTCCTGATTCCTCGTCCGTCGCTGGTTCGACCCCACGGACGGTGGACTTATTATCAACTAAAATTCCCTTCGGTAACATATATGAAAATATATTATTTCCGAGGTAGAGTGAATTGGATATTAAAGGACGTTTGTAGCTTTCTGATTGTATAAGAATCACGGTGATGTGATAAATAGTCATAATATGGCTAGGTGCGACAAACGCACTACACGGTCAACATGGCAGAGGTGGGTGGATATCGTCTCCAAACGCAAAACACCTGAGTTCGACGGGTGAGTTGATGGGAGATTTTATTCACTTATACCTCTCTTGTGGCCGACTGCGTTAGTGCGTCACTGTAGTCCTGATTCCTCGTCCGTCGCTGGTTCATTCACGGATGGTGGACTTATTATCAACTAAAAATTCCCCTTCGGTAACATATATGAAAATATATTATTTCCGAGGTAGAGGAATTGATATTAAAGGACGTTTGTAGCTTTCTGATTGTATATGAATCACGGTGATGTGATAAATAGTCATAATATGGCTACGTATGCGACAAACGCACTGCACGGTCAACATGGCAGAGGTGGGTGGATATCGCCTCCAAACGCGAAAACACCTGAGTTCGACGGGTGAGTTGATGGGAGATGTTATTCACTTATACCTGTCTTGTGGCCGACTGCGTTAGTGCGTCACTGTAGTCCTGATTCCTCGTCCGCCGCTGGTTCGACCCCACGGACGGTGGACTTATTATCAACTAAAAATTCCCCTTCGGTAACATATATGAAAATATATTATTTCCGAGGTAGAGTGAATTGGATATTAAAGGACGTTTGTAGCTTTCGATTGTATATGAATCACGGTGATGTGATAAATAGTCATAATATGGCTACGCGTGCAACAAACGCACTGCACGGTCAACATGGCAGAGGTGGGTGGATATCGTCTCCAAACGCAAACACCTGAGTTCAACGGTTGAGTTGATGGAGATGTTATTCACTTATACCTCTTTGTGGCCGACTGCGTTAGTGTGTCACTGTAGTCCTGATTCCTCGTCCGTCGCTGGTTCGACCCCACGGGACGGTGGACTTATTATCAACTAAAAATTCCTTCGTTAACATATATGAAAATATATTATTTCCGAGGTAGAGTGAATTGGATATTAAAGGACGTTTGTAGCTTTCTGATTGTATATGAATCACGGTGATGTGATAAATAGTCATAATATGGCTACGTGCGACAAACGCACTACACGGTCAACATGGCAGAGGTGGGTGGATATCGTCTCAAAACGCAAAACACCTGAGTTCGACGGTGAGTTGATGGGAGATGTTATTCACTTATACCTCTCTTGTGGCCGACTTCGTTAGTGCGTCACTGTAGTCCTGATTCCTCGTCCGTCGCTGGTTCGACCCCACTGGACGGTGGACTTATTATCAACTAAAAATTCCCGGTGAAAATATATTATTTCATATAGTATTTGGATATTAATGGAACGTCAACATAACTTTCTGATTATATATATATATATATATATATATATATATATATATATATATATATATATATATATATATATATATATATATATATATATATATATATATATATATTATATATATATATTATATATATATATATATATATATATATATATATATATATATATATATATATATATATATATATATATATATACATATATAATTATATTCAGGAAACACATTCAAAATTATAATTATAATATAGATGTGAATCATCACGTAAACGTGCCCATTTAAAAGAAATACAAAAGTAATGTAGAAGAGTAGGATACAAGCAATATTAATCTGTAGAACAATGCTTCACGATAACATGAACCGTTGAAAATAAAATCCCAGAAAGTTCACTTTACTGGATAACCTATTATTGAAGAAACCAACAGCAAATAAGAGAAAGTCCTCTGAAAAAATGATTTTATGACTATGGTAAGGGATATATTTTCATGGATTCAGGGTATAATATCAAAAGTAAACGATGAAAAACTTTAGTTTTGAAGTATGTCTGTCAGCAAGAAATAAAAGTATTGGGATCAGTTGACCGGATAAATGTCCTTTGGGGCTTCCGAAGTATCCTTCCACGGTCGAAACTTCTTGAATTTCCAAGTTTAAAAAATCTGCCGGAAGCTAAGAACTTATTTTCTTTAACTTTTAGTTACAAAAGGGAAGAGAGAGAGAGAGAGAGAGAGAGAGAGAGAGAGGAGAGAGAGAGATTGAATATTTATGTACTGAAGTTTCTCAGTTTTTTCTTCTTATGTTTTTTTAAAACACCAAGAAAATCATTTGGAAAACGTTCTGATAAACATTATCTGCATTTTTGAAATATTATAAAAACCAGAGTTACATATAAAAATATCTAGCTTTAATTCTATAGAAATAAAATTGAAACCATTCAATTTTTTTATGCATAAACTCTGAAATACTAAATATTAGAGAATTCTCAAAATTAGAGAATAAGCAACAATTGGGAGTTACTCTGAATTGTGTACAGGAAAGATATACATATTCACATGTGATTTTAAAGTTGTCATCCAAATATCCACAAGGAGTGTTGCTGCATACCAGATATGAGATTGCCTCAGGAAATCTAAAGAAACGAGAGCGAATGTCATCTCCGGAGAGACGCCGTTAGGCAATATCCTCTTCCAGTCTGAAGTCCGGAGTTCCTACTTCATCCTTCTTCGTCTTTGAAAAGTATCCTGAAGATCGGATCTCGCTGACTCTCTTGCGCGCCCTATGATGATGATGATGAAGATGATGATGATGATGATGATGATTGTTGTTATAATTATTGTGTATTGTGTTTGAATGTATTTGGCCTTTTTGACCCAGAAGGGTTAAAAATAACTTAAAAAACGACTTGCACATTGGTTTGGTTAAAACCTAAAAGCCTACTAACTTCCTAAGCATCCTTCCAAAAACTGGAGTGTCCAAATGGAAAAGTTATAAAGTGCAGCAAAAGGAAGGATAGAGTAACATCGTTAAGAAATCACGAATGGGGAACGAGTGATGAATTATTAACAGATAAGTGAATTAAAACCTAAACAGTAACTGTGAAAAGAAATTATCCAATTTATCCTTATAGTCTTTTTTTAAATTTATAAGAATCAACAGTCAAAACTTTCCTGAAAAAAAGGTAGAGGAAATGTAAGATCTTAAGTACGCTATGTCATCGTAGCACCTCAGGTACTGATTAAGGTACTAAATGTGCGAATGCTCTCTAGTGAAATTATCTTAATGAAGATGGGCAAGCCGTTTTTTTTCCGAAGATGTTCTCAGTTATGATTATTATTTCTAGCAAATATTAAACCAGCTCCAGCAATGATACACAGATCCCAAGAGGGGGCAGCTATAAACACAGATGAAAAATATTTTACCACTGATAAAACATGAGATATAAAGTTTGTGTAACTACTATATTCATCTCTGTAATTTTTTTACGAACTAGAGGATATATCATTGTAAGCACAAAAAAAATTCATTCTGATCCACATTTTTCATTCTTATTTCCCCAGTTACTCTTTCTGCCAATTGTTTTTTTTTTTTTTTTTTTGTGAACCGTAGGATCGATCTTCAATAGTAGTCTGAATCAGGATTCTCTAAATATTCGACTGCTGTTTTTGAATTTCGATCTTATTTTTATAATATTAAATTGTCTACTGCTGTTTGTATTTATTTCTATTTTACCCACAGAAAATATCTTTAAATCATTCAGACGTTTGAATTATTTAAATCTAAGACTAAGTATCTCGTACAAAAGTAACTCCACATTCCATGATGTTGCCATATTAAAAAGCAGACTGGGAGGTCATCCACGTAGTATTGATATCTGGAATGGTTTTCAAAGTTAGATGAATCAATTCTCATCGAAAACTTGTTGTAAAGTACGATTAGGCAATGGGATGGCAATTTCACAGCACATAATACACTAAGATTATTTTTGAAATGTTTTAGGAAACATAGAGGATCAGACATGACACATCAAATAAATGCTAAACTTTTACAAAGTAATTGCCTTGCATATATATTAAACATTAGGGCATAAAATCAATTACGCGTCCATGTTAAATTTTTTGAAATTTAGTAGACAGTCTACAGCCCTTGCAGAATATGGAGTAACTTATTTATGATGCGTTTTGTTGAATCCTGTGGTGCTTGTTCAGTATTTCCCTGTTTTAGGTCTCTATATTTATTTGATATTATATTCAAATAAACAGTAATTCCATCCACCGTTTTTAAACATTATTTTTGCGCTATTGATGAAGTGTTTATTACATATCCTTTACTAGATCAGCTGAAAAACAATTGTAATTCTTCTATTTTAAAAATGTAAAGTTAATATATGAAATATGGAAAGCAGTGTTGCAGAAATCGCTTTTTTAATATTATATATTCACAAACATAATCATTTATATAATAATTCTTCTTTTACTAAGATAACCTACTGATTAGTGAGCAAACCTCAGTTGAGGAGGACTAAAATGTTGCTATGAAGGAAAATTCGGAAACTTGAAATAAACAGTAAATCTAGGGACCACAGCTGCAATTAAAGTTATGGTCGAAGATATCATCCATCCTAAAGTCCATTACTGATAGGTCACTGGGTATTCAAAGGCTGGTTTGGGTGGTGACTGACGTAGTTATACCGAGTAAACTACACGTGCCCTGTTTGTTTGTGCATTAGCAGTTCCCTTTGATCAGGTAAAATACAGAATAAATTGATTGTTCACGACAACCTGTATCGTCTGACCACCCTGACTTTCTTTGTCATCTCTCTCGTCTCGGACATAGTAAATGGATAAATACTGATTACTCTGTGTTTCAGGTTTCTAATAATATAATCTGTCTGCCTGCTCATATGTTTAGGCCTCCACTTGTTTGTGTGCACGTATATACAGTATATATATATATATATATATATATATATATATATATATATATATATATATATATATAGAAATAATCAACACACAATCACGTGTGGAACAGAAATAAATTTCTGACTCACGTCAGGATCGAACCCAGGTCTTTTGTGCTATCCACTAAGCCATACAAGTCTTGTATGGCTTAGTGGATAGCGCCCTTACTCTTCCACCTGAAAGATAATATAGGTCCATACGTGAGTATAAAAATATATTTATATATATATATATATATATATATATATATATATATATATATATATATATATATATATATATATATATATATATATATATATATATATATATATATATATATATATATATATATATATATATATATATATATATATATATATATATATATATATGTAATATATATATATATGTGTGTGTGTGTGTATATATGTGTGTGTGTGTGATCGTTCTGAAGTATATATATGATGAAGAGTTAAAGAATTTATTTCTGATGATAGAAATTCATTCTCGCTGTAATGTGTTCGGTGCTGTAGGTCCTGTTGCTAACAACCAATTGGTTCTTGTAAAGTGCTGTTAATCAGCTCCTCAGTGGTCTGTAAAATAAGGTATTGTTGTGTGTGTGTGTTTTAACAGATAATCACTGCATACAAACACGAAGAGAAAATACTATAAAAGGGCTTATAATTAAACTTTTTCTGCCATGCAGGCAAGAACTCTAGTTATTCGTGGATAATTCTATTCAGCCTAATGAAAAAACAAATATAGTTAATAATATGACTAAAAAACCAATTAAGGACTGGCTTTAAAAATTCGATTTCTTGGGCTTCGTATAGGGTTCAAGAATCCCGGCTGGCTGTAACAATAACTATATAGCCCATAAAACACCATGCAAATGATTTAGTCTGGTATAGTTTTTGCGATATTATTTCTTTGATGATAGTAAATTCATTTACTCGGCTTTTGTATCCTAGTGGTTACCATGACGATTCCAGTTGCCTATAAACTTCCAAGCTGTTTTTCATGCTCGCTAGTCCCGTTGCGGTGTTTTTGTTTTAAGCTAAAACCAAGTTGGTTCTTAGCCACGTCCAAAGTAGAAGAAAGGTTCTAATGCCTAGAGGAATGGAGCGACGGAGAGAGAGAGACCTGTCGGTTAGCCAATCTCTCTCTAGGAGAGCTGTTAATCAGCTCCTCAGTGTCCTGAAAATAAAAACTAAGGTATTGTTGAATCCCTAATTGTGTGTGTGTTTTGGAACAGATAATCTATGATACCTGCATACAAACACGAAGAAAATACTATAAAAGAATTAATCTGGTCTTTATAATTAAAGGCCCGTTTCTTTTTTGCCATGCGTAGTATTGGCTAAAGAACTGGGAAACTAGATTTTTAATATTTTATTCGTGGATTTTTTTTTTCATATCTCGAAAAATAATTAAAATAAAAAATGTATAATTCTATTCAGCCTAATGCGAAAACAAATATATAGTTAATAATATGACTAACAAAAACCAATTAAGTGAGAGAAATTTGTGGCCAAACACGGATGTTAATATCACACAGTTCAATCGCTGTATTTTGTATTCATTGTTTAATGTTTGCAATATTATTTACTCTCTTGGAAAATAATTTTATCCTTTCTTAGTTTTCGTGTTTTCCAGCGTAAATGCACTGTAAAGCGTAAAGTCAAAGCATTCAAAATAAAGTAAGAAATCTTTCAGAGTTCTGAACTGATGAATAAACCTTACACTGGTTCATTACCTGGCTATTCTGTACTTAATTTCTCGTAATTAGAAAAGTCACTTATATTTCCTGCTTAATCACAAACATGTATTTTCCATTAAAATATAATTTTTGTTGTGCAATAAAGCGCATGCTCTCAGTGTGTATTATTGCCACAATCTTCTCATAATGGAAGGTAGCCAAAGCACAGCGAAATGAAGCCTTACATATGGCAAGCAGTTATCCTTGAGATAATTAGGCTGATATCATGTTCCGGAATTTTTTCCACACTTTTCATCATTTCCATGGAATGGAATCTTTACAAAGACCATCTGTTTGTCTTTAGATCAGCGAGTATTGTAATGATTTAATTTACATATTTCATTTATGTATTACAGTATGAGAAAATTCAATTTAAAATTACGTTCATGCTATTATAGCATCAAAAATCATAGGGAAAAGATTCTGCTCAGATATTCTGACAACAAATGCTAGCGTTATGATGACAACCGTTGAAAAACAACCAAAATCAACTGTGTCTTTAACCTATAAAACATTGAAACAGTTGCAGTCAGGTACAATACAGGTTGCAATTTTTCCTTAGAAAATAAATAAGCATACTTTATCATGTGGTGGCAAACCCTGAAATCTACCCATCCATAATTAGTAAAGTATTCCCTGTATGGAAAATAATGAAAGCATTACAAAAAGTTTGTTGATTCTTCAATTCAAGTTTTTTATTTTTCTTTGGTGAATAATAATAATAATAATAATAATAATAATAATAATAATAATAATAATAATAATAATAATAATAATAATAATAATAATAATAATAGTAAAGGCAAAGGTCTTCTTTGGCGATCTGAAGTGTTGACCTGTTATTTGCCAGGCCCAGAAATCCATTTCCAGGAGATATTGCCGGTTTTAATAATAATAATAATTAATAATAATAATAATAATAATAATAATAATAATAATAATAATAATAATAATAATAGTCACTAGATTAAACTTCACTGCACAGTATCTGTTCTGCTTTAAGCACCAATGTTATATGATTGATTTAAATGGATAATTCCTATTCCACTGAGACATACACATGATGATGTTTCATTTGAAACAGTTAGTCACAATTAATGATAAAAAGAAGAATGATCATACCCTTCGCATAAATACATACTAAACTTCATAAAATTTAGGAATAAGAAAGTTGTTGACCTTAAATTGACCAATAATTTCAGGTGACCGACAACCTTACAAAATAGGTCAAGGCAAACAATGCTATTGGGAAATTGATACTACCTTTCGAAGCACAGAATTATTGCCCATGCAGTTGGCCTGCAAACTTAAAAAAAAAAAAGTTCAAGCCAACAAAGAATTGGAGGATATTCCAAACCATGTTGGCGTTGCCTGTTGACTGTCGTCTGAATTAGTAAAGTGAAAAAGACAAGCACAGTAATTGTAATAATAACACCAAAAAACTTTGTATAATAATAATAATAATAATAATAATAATAATAATAATAATAATAATAATAATAATAATAATAATAATAATAATAATAATAATAATAATCCAGAATGCACATCAATAGTAAGAGAAAAAGTAATGATAATTATGTTTTGAAATACTTTGCATTTTCTTTTCCTTCACCGCTGCCTTTTATGTCCTCCATCTGCGTTAACCATTTTCCATCAACTCTCCGTTTATTGCTCTTCTTTTGCTTACCCTAAAAGCTCCTTCATATTATTCATCTTTTCTTTTTCTTAGTTATTTTGCATTTCTACAAACACCACCTTACTCTTCCCAAATTCCCTTACAAACAAATAATAGCTTTCGGATAGGCCTCCAGGGGAATGTTATTCTAGTCTCAGTTTTAGTTTTTAGTTTTCTGTAAAAGAAAACTATTGAGGTGGTTTTTGTCTGTCTGTCAACGCTTTTTCTGTCCGCCCTCAGATCTTAAAACCCACTGAGGTTAGAGGGCTGCAAATTGGTATGTTGATCATCCACCCTCCGATCATCAAACATACCAAACTGCGGCCCTCTAACCTTTTCAGTAGTTTTTATTCTATTTAAGGTTGAATGTAGCCGTGATCGTGCGTCTGGAACTGCTGTAGGTGCCAACAACACAGGCCACCACCGTGCCGTGGCTGAAAGATTAATGGGCCGCTGCTGAGAGTTTCATGGGCTGTAGCTGTACAGAAAACTCGATTTCGCATTTTTTACTTGTTATTCCTCGTGCTTGAACCGAGTTTATTAGCACATGGAGGGGGGGAAGATGGCATCTAACCATGCTTCCACACATAGCAATATCATTCAATCAATCAATTATACAGATAATTATAAGAGAAAATCTCAAGATAATGACAAGAATTTATTGATATTTAATGTAAGGTTGTGGGGGGCTGCTAGGTTCCTGATACATTACAGCAATGGGTGATTCTTGAAAAACACTTGATAACAATTATTTTAAAAGGGGACAAAACACAAGCAGAAGGTGAGCTTGCACTACTGAAGGGGGACTGACGGGACACATGAATTACTTCTATGGGTAAGAAGGCCTTCTTGGCACTCGATGCAGGAAGATTCTACAAGAACACGCCCGTCTTAGCGGGCGCGACGGGAGCATACATTTGGGTCAGAGTCGGTTCACATTGTCAGGTTTGCTCTGCAATGTTACAATCAAGAGGTTACCGATGAATGGACTTTGGCACTGATGAGATTCTGCTGAAGGCAGGGGATTCCTCTCTCATAAATATTCTCAAAACACAATAATAACACTTCGTCCATGCAAAATAATAATCAACAAACAGATCACTAATATCACTCCAGGTATGGAAAGGAAAATATGATGAAAATTTGGTAGTAGTAGAAGGAAAGGCGACCTGCAATCTCCACATCTCACATTACCTTGTCCTCAAGGAAGTCTCCGTGGGCTATTGACGACCGACTATGGCACTGTGGGGAGGGGGGTAAAGCTATGACTGGCAGACTCTAGGTCAAGAGTGAAAGAGGAGCAAAGGAGTGAGGCTGTGGTGCCCCTCGTCTGGTTCTCTCGAAATCTCGAGGCGGTCTCTCTCTCAGGTACCAGTCAGCAGCTCCCTTTTATGGGGTTTGACCCACGGGTCACAGATGCATGATGGGAGCTGGGACCATGCGGTTCCCAAGTGGCGTCACACCTTAATTTCTGGTCTCCAATCCTTGGATGGTAGGGTACATCCACACACCAACTTTCTCCTCGCTTATGGTGTCCTCTGGCTATACCGGTGGCTGTTAATCTGCTAACCCATCACCAGGGTCCTGTGAGAGAGGAAGAGAAGGCAGGAATCACCGTTTCCAGGAAAGGGGTTAAGATCCGAGGAGTGGGGAGGCTTAGATGAGGAATAGGAAACTCAAAATCTGATGGGTCTAATTGACCTGACAACAAGTTCTCTGTTCTTTTTGGTTATTCATTTTATTCTAATTTGCAGCAAGTGGGCTGGCTTTGTACACGAGATAAAAAATGCAATCATGCCGTCTGTAACATAACCTATATATACTATATATATATATATATATATATATATATATATATATATATATATATATATATATATATATATATATATATATATATATATATATATATATATATATATATATATATATATATATATATATATATATATATATATATATATATATATATATATATATATATATATATATATATATATATATATATATATATCTTATTTTATATATATGTATATTTGTGAGCTTAGTGCCTGTTTTTGTTTATGGAACAATTGTTTCCTTGTTGTGGGTGCACTCCTTTTCCCAGTGGTGATTATTTTTCTGTATACAGAGTTTCGTCTGTTGTCTTAGCTTTCGTAGCGACAGTCAAGTCTGGGTAATCATGGAGTCAGGGTCCAGACAGCATAGCAGCATGGGCAGGTGGTTGTTACCTGTTGCTTCTACAGTTTCGAGGATGTGAGTTCGACTTCGAGTTCGAGGATGAGTTGATGGCTAACCCTAGTCATGTGTGGAGAGGAGGCATTCCTCTGGGACAGCAATTTGGCTGTCGCATCGACTCTGCGTGAACATCTGTGTTTCATGGAGATGTTCCTGTTTGCTGTCATGTGGCAGTTTTGACAACTCCACGGCAGTAGTTTGATGGTCATCCTTGATGACCTTTGATGGTCATCCTTGATGACCTTTGATGGTCATCCTCTGTGACACTTGTTAGTGGTCTTGACATCTCAGGGGAGATGGTTTGCATTGTAGTAGGGTTGTTAATTATCATTACAGATGTTTTATGTATTGAGTAATTGGTATTTATGATAATTTTCATTATTTGTGCTGCTTTATTGATCTGTTATTTGTATTTTTGGTTATACCATTACTTTATGTTAATTGATGTAACTTTTAATCATTATGCTGTCTGTATTATTTATTATTGTTTGATGTAGCTAAAATGTTGTTCACTTTTATATGGTATTGGTTACTTTTTGCTGTTGTGATAATGCTTCATTTTAAAGTCACTAATTTTGCTACATCTTTGTTATTTGACTGACTCTTTGGTTGTTCCATGTATATTTATTGATTTACGCCAGATTCAACTCATTTGTAAATATGTACATATCTTAATGTTAATAAACTAGTATTAAGGTTATTCTGCTCGTTTTGTTGTTCCCCTTTCCCCGTCGTTGTCTCGGCTTCTGCCAG
>NC_089783.1:608194-631270 GCF_040412425.1 Macrobrachium rosenbergii | reverse complement strand
CCACTTGTATGAAGGCAAAATTCTGGAGAGTTTTCAGATTTCAAACCACTCTTTAATTGATGATGATGATGACGATGATTATTATTATTATTATTATTATCTTTCTCATGAGTAATATTTATAGAATTTATGGGACTCCATAGAGGGATGTGCTCATAGAAGAGAGGAGAAAATGATAGCAAAACATAGTTAACGTAGCAAGAAACTGAGGTGAACAGATGAGAAGTAAAAACCAGAAAGCAAAATTGGCAGGAACAGAAGGAACGCCACAAAAATCCTTCATTGCCATCTACAAAGGAACCTTTCTACGGGGATTCTCTGGAGAGTGTATGAAATCATAACTAGTTATGAGAAAATTTATACAGAACTGTCACGCCAAGATAAGATATCTGGATATGTTAATGGAACATATATGTGTGCCAACATAGCGGATAAAAATGTATAAGAGTTTCACCAATAATGAAGTTGTTTCAGAATATATATGCTCTTTTCACTACACACACACACACACACACATATATATATAAATATGCATATATATATATATATATATATATATATATATATATATATATGATTATATATATATATATATATATATATATATATATATATATATATATATAAAATAATCAACACACAATCACGTGTGGAACAGAAATAAATTTCTGACTCACATCAGGATCGAACCCAGGTCTTTCAATTGAAAGACTTGTATGGCCTAGTGGGCCGAGCTCTAGCCTTTCAATTGAAAGACCTGGGTTCTGATCCTGAAGTGAATCAGAAATTTATATATATATATATATATATATATATATATATATATATATATATATATATATATATATATATATATATATATATATATATATATATATATATATTTTATTTTTTTTTTTTTTTTATTTTTTTACTCTACCTGCCCAACCAGGAGGAGGATAAAATTCTATTGCCGCTTATACATACATTTACCTGCCGAATTCAGATACATTTATCAGAGCTGGGATAGACCCATCCTCAACATTACCCAAGTGTGTAATAGTCAGACTTGTAAAGAGGTCAGCAAATGAACAAATGACTGCAAAATACAGAAGACAACTTCCGTCAAAGTAACAGAAATAGTAGAACAACTTTGGATGATCGGAATGGTAACGGAAGAGGAAAAAAGGGGGAGGGAATTAGAATAAAGAAGAGAAACTTACAGGAAAAGGTAAATAAATAGTATATAGGCAGTAACTGCAACCGTATAAATAAGAATTAATCACTGGGGGGTGAGGAGAAATGACAACATAAGGATACCTACTTGCAGAAGAAGTGAAGAGAGGAGAAAAGAAGACACAGGATAACATAGAAAATTAAGAGAAAAAGGGAGAAAACCGCTTCAGACTTATGATAAAAAAAAATATATATATAAATAAATAAATAAACAAGAAAGGTAAGCATATGAACAAGTTCTTCAGGAAGAACTTCATAACATGCACGAAAGTAAAATGACGCAGAACTGGAAGGAAGAGGGAGGAAAGAAACATGAAAGAGGATTACAGAGGGAGCATGAGGAAAGGAACGCGCATGTCACTAGATTCTCCAGAGAACCATGAGAATAGATGGACGCTGTAGCTCTGATGCGGGACCTAATAAAAGTAAGAATAAAGTGAAAACCGAAACTAAATGAAGAAAAGTGGAGAAATGTTTCAAAAAACTAAAGACAAAGATGAAGAAAACAAGTGGCCCAAGTGGTATTTAACCAGAATTGCATAAGGTCTTAAAAAAGGAGAAAATTATAAAGGTTCAAACAAAGTACTTAAAAGATAAGCAAAAACCAAAAATAAATTAAGGGAATGGAAGCAGTCAAAAACAAAAATGTTAAAGAAACCAGAGAAACCTATTGAAAAGAACTGAGGCCAATAACACTAATGAACATTTAATGCAATATATGAATTTCATTAACTGAAGAATGAATAGAAGAACATCTTAGGAAAGTGACAAGACCATAGAAAACTAAGCAGAACTCTCAAAAGGAGGAAGAGTGGAGATAGCCTCTTAATAATAGTGCTGTTTAGCGTGTGTGATAATTTTATTAAGATTTTATTTCAAAAATTTCATTATTTAAAAAAAAAAAAACGAAAGGCACTCCTTCAGAATACGAGCTTTCAGAGAAGCTAAGCATCACGGCTGTATCTTTTACCCTTATTGCTCCACAGATATTTTAGGCCCCTCACCCACCCACCCACCCCTACCAAATCTCCTGAACTCCAAAAATCGATATCTGGATCTCCAGAACGGCTGAACGGATTTCGATGAAATTTGGCACTATCAGAGACCTTAGTGGGTTGAATATTCCCAGAGTTATAAAGGGCCAAATGTCGGGTCTTTGTGTACTCCGGGAGGCTGGGCTTTACTAACCGCCAACTACCGTGGCCATTTCTGTGCTGAACAGCAGTGATAAAAATTTTGGAAAAGATAGAAAACGAGGTAGCGAGGAAAATGCTAGGAACACCTAGAAATGCCGCATTAAGTACGTTAAGTTAAGGGGAGAGATATATGTGTCTGAAATGAAGAAGATAGTCGTTAAGATCATGAGTGGAAGCATACAGTTTTAAAAGGGTATAGAAATGGTTTCCTGGAAGGTGTGTTACAGACGGTGAAGGAGGATGAGAGCAATAAATGAATAAAAGTATGTAGGAATTATACTGAAGATGCAGAAACAGATGGAAGAATGCTCAGGGGGATGAAGAAGAAATCAGGATAAAAAAAAAAGTAATGGGAGGAAGATGTCAACAGTATGAGTAGTTTAGAATCTACCTCGAATGGGAAAGAGATATAAAGAATAAAAAAAGGAAAACAAGTAAGGGAGCCATATAAAAAAAAGGAAAAACACTGCATAGTAGGAAGAAAGAAGAGAAGAAAAGAGAAGAGAAGAAAGAAAAATGGCTCAGAAAGTGGAAGACAAGAGACAAGAAACTAAAAGAAGTCAGGAACAAAGACTGAGGCGTGCAGGAAGTGCCGACGCAAAGGCAATGCCTACAAACCAAACACAAATGGAGCACCGAAAAGGTGAAAAACTGCTAACACTCGTACAATAAATATATTTCTACTAATGTGTCGCTGAGCAAATTAGATATATAGAGAAAAAACTCTTGTTCAAGTACTTTTGTGTACGTTCCAGGAAAAAAAAAAATAATATTTTTCAATCGGCCGTAATCAACTATGCATCCAACATTATACTGATATTGTCTGGACGTGGAAGGTGAATAAGATCCAGAATATGTACGTCTGAGGTAATAATGATTCTGTAACATTACATTTCAACCTTCACTCATTTTGATCATATATATTTTCCCTTGAAAACTCTGAATAATCAAAATTGTATGAATACTAGAATATGAAGTGTTGTATAATTGGCCTGCTTGGAAGTTCTGAGATGAATTGATATTTCAACAGTTTCCTGGTTCTAGAATTTCCTGAATAGGTTAATTCGTTTATAAATTCATCTAGAACTATACCTGAAGGGGAAGAAATATACGATTAGGATGTATGTATAACATCAAACTATATATGATTAATAATATAATGTGAACATTTGTATGAAAATTTAAAGCTTGAAGATTACGCCGTTTGAAGAATTAGAACTTTTTTTTTTTTTTACTAATTATTTGAAATTAAGAATAAACAAAACTAAACAATTGAACAAAACAAATATCAGATTGATCAGAAACAAACAATTGTATAAAAAGTCTGATCTAGCACAAAGACTTCAGCTGACCTTTGGAATTTTTTGCAAGTATTGAAAAGTAATCCTGATAACTTAATTTCCATGTGATAATTACAGTATTCAAATAATAAATAAGTATAAAGAAAATGGCAATGGCAGAAATTTTAATAGTAAGTTTTTTCTTATACAGTGTTTTACTACTTCACTGACAAGTCCCTTTCAAGTTTTTGACTGGTAATCACAATGTGCTCCTTATCAATAACTTAATCAGTAATTTATCCTTGAACCGGGAGAAACTATGCTATTGCTATTGTTTTCTACTTCATTTTATAGAGACTATGAAGTATGCATTTCAAATACTGACACTGTTTCTCAGTTTCGCTTGATGGCGTAAGACGACGAAAGGAAATCAAATGTGAAGTGCCGAACCTATGGAGGCTGTTAGGAATATGTTCATATTGTACGGTAATCTTATCTAAGAAAGAAAATCATAAAAAAAAAAAAAAAAAAAAAAAAAAAAAAAAAAACAATCACATGGCGTGACAAATTATTTATTCTTATTTATTTGGAAATCATTATGTAAGGAGCATAGAATTGTTATTACATGGAAATATTGCTAAATTCATCTAGTATTTAGTCATTCTGCCTCAGGTATTTCATATTCAGAATTTCCACCTTTTATTGTTCTGCATTTTCCTTGTACTTTTAGTTTTCTGTAAAAAAAAAAAAAAAAAAAAAACTATTGTGCCGGCTTTGTCTGCCCGTCCGCACTTTTTCTGCCAGCACTTTTTCTGTCCGCCCTCAGCTCTTAAAAACTACTGAGGCTAGAGGGCTGCAAACTGGCATGTTGCCCATCCACCCTCGAATCATCAAACATACCAAATTGCAGCTCTCTAGCCTCACTAGTTTTTATTTTATTTAAGGTTAAAGTTAGCCATATTCGTGCGTCTGGCGTTTTCTGTACAGGAACACCAACAAAACATCTAGACTGGTTGTAGAGAACGCCTTCATAACTTGCGCCAACAACACGATGGCAGGGAACACCGGAAACGGCTTTGAAGACAGCATATCTAGGAAAATCGTATACTCCACAGTAGCAAGGAAACGAAGGAAAAACGTAAGAGAACGCACGGAAAACGGTCACCTAGGAGGAAGGATCAGAGAAAGACCAAGGTCAAGAGGGGTGGAGGTCACACAGGAAGAGCTAGGCGATTATAGGATTAAAAGTACCCAGCACACAGATATAAATACAGCCGGACTACGCGTCTGCTCATTGTACGGATACTTGATAATGTGGACTGTTTGTCCAAGAAAGCTTGTAACTTTTTAATAAAAACTCCATTAGATACCATCCAGTTTGAATGAGGTCCTTTTAGTAATTCTACTAATGCACAGAACAATTGTGTATGTGATAAAGTTAATATAGCGGACTACGTGTCTGCTCATTGTACGGATACTTGATAATGTGGACTGTTTGTCCAAGAAAGCTTGTAACTTTTGAATAAAAACTCCATTAGATACCATCCAGTTTGAATGAGGTCCTTTTAGTAATTCTACTAATGCACAGAACAATTGTGTATGTGATAAATTTAATATATCTATATATATATATATATATATATATATATATATATATATATATATATATATATATATATATATATATATATAAATGTAATAGCCACAATGCCCTCTTAACTTCTCGAATTCTTTGCACTTTCTTGGATATGCTTGTCACTACAAAGCCTCTAGACCCAAGTGCAAGAAATATGAAGAAATTATGAAATCTGGTAGCGGGAAATGAACCCGGGTTCCATAATTACAAGGAGGTCTCCACTGTAGCTATCAAGATTATCCAGAATTTTCTTATCATCCCTGGAGCAAAAGGCAAATTTTGTAATAGGCTCTGGATGACAAGTATCAAGGATAGGACATGTTCAGCTGATTGCTTAGCTTCAAAATCTCGATGAAGCAGTTCAGCCTTTTATTGAGGGCCAGTAACCAATCTATCATCATCTGTTGGTGGAATGGAAGATGGGCCTGATCCCAAGATAGATGATGAAAATTTGGTCCACCAGAGATGAGGCCGAGTATTTTCATGTGAATGGTTTCGTCTCCATGTGCTGAATTTGGTCTGTTTGTCATGGTAGGCTCTTCTACATGTATCATCAAACCATGGCTGCTCATTTGTCCTGAACTTGACCTATCTAGGGATATACCTTACTAAAATAGCCATCAGCATTTCATTTAGCTTCTTGAGATGTGGATCTGACATAGCATCTGAAATATTAAGTGCTTGACATGCTTCAACAACGCGATCCCGATTGGCTCTAGGGTTCAGGCAGACATTTTTTTCAATGGTGGATTTAGGAATATACTGATTGACAGATATGCCTATCTTAATGGCTATATACACGCAGAACTTGGACTTCACAATAGCTGGGGCATCTGTGAATATGCGGTCTAATCTGTTAACAGAAATATGCGTGGGTTCCTCAGTTAGCTGGACAAAATCTGAGGATACACAGAACTTAAGAGCAGACCGGACATGTTAATCTGTGGAATTTGAATTAAGCCACTCACTGTGTTTTTTATTGCAGTCTCCACTAGTAACGAATGAAGGTTTTGAATCCTGTGACTGAGCTATGCTAATCTGCTCCAAGAGACAGTCATATACAGAATCGTCGACGTTTAGATTGCAGTAAACAGCAAATTCGTATACGTTGTAGATCTAACTGAAAATTTCAAAGCAAAGAATTTCATAGCAACTACACTAAGTTTTTTTGACGATATATAAGTGTATGTGGGATGTTACGGTGATAATTAAATTAGTACCATCAAACCCTGGAATTAAAATCTCAGTCTTTGACTTGTTAATAATTACAAGTGTCTCAGATAAAAACATTAAATCGTAGTTACGGCGCAACTCTGGAGATAAAAAAAAAAAAATAAAAAAAAAATAAAAAATCAACCATAAGCACCAGACATTTGAGTAAAGCAATCTGCAATCTGCAGGCGCAGGGTTCACCTTAATGTTTCCCCAAAGAATTAAAATTAATAACATAAAATTAGTAGCAAAACAAATAAATATATAGAGTCATGACAACAGTCAACATAATAAAAATCAACAGAACAATAAACAACAATAATGCAATCAGCAACAACAGCATTCACATTATTTACAAAAATTACATTGAAATTGTAAAGAAACCTAACCATATGTCATTGAAAAAAAACTGGAAACAACTGGTCGATAAGGTGGAGTCGGCACACCTTATAAGGCATGTAAGAAACCCATTCGGTTTGCTACAACAACGGGGGGAGGACAGTCAGGACAGTCAAAATTCTTATGAATGCTGCATACATTATTTCTTTTTATACACATAAGTAAATAATCGTTATATAAATATTATTTAGAAATATGTTCACTAGTTATATGTCCTTTTCATATGCTGATGATACAAATGTTTCGGGTTTTAACACTGTTATTCTTATTCCTCTATAGGGTTAAATGTTCCAAATACAATTGTCAGAATCAAAGCCAGGTATGTCATTTGATTGACTTGATAAACTGCAGGGCAGTTTTTGTATGTGATTATCACCACAATCGCTGCCAAGAACCTGTTCAACAATTTTTACACTTTACTTAAAACGAAGTTCTCATTATGATATTGTGTTATAATATTCATTAAGATTAATACCTGTGAATTTTTTCCTATGAAAAGCAATAAACACATGCAAAACATAATAATCATATCTTAAAAATTAAACAGAAACTGATTTCAGCTATCCATCTACCTAGTATTTTTTCGGATCAAAACTGGAAAAGCGCACAGGAAAATAAAGATAAATAATACATTCCTATCCTCTGTGGCCATATTATCTTCATTCATAATCCCCGAGTTAATGTCATTGTGAATTAGGGTTAATTTTGTGTTATGCATTATTTCTTCACATAGGAACTTATTCTGTCTTTCTCTTCTTATGATGGTCGTTTGTCAACAAACGACATTAACATTTCATGCCAGACTTCTCACTTGACATGGCTAGCTCTTAAGTCTTAGTGAAGAGGGGGACAGGCCCAATAAAACCTCTATAGTTCTAGTGTTCATTCTCTTTCTACACTGGAATGTCATACACGCAAGAATTTGACATAGTCCTCCCATTGCGCAAAACTCCTTTCAAAGAATGTATGAAAGACGATAAATAAATACATCTCTATGCCCCAAGTCTAAATATCAATCTTCATTAAAAGAAAACTTAGGTCTAAAGAAAAATAGAAGCTTTTGTAGTATTCTATACTAGTGACTTTGCTCACAACAAAAGCATCATTTTAATTAAAGCATGGAACTTTCTAACCACTAGCAAGCCAAAAGGAGCGTGTGGAAACATCTGTATGTAGCCATGTTAGTTATTTCTAAAGTCAAAGAAAAATTTCTACAGACTACGCATAAATTAATAACGTCTGCGCAAAACATATTTACATATCTTTTCCCAAACATGGAGATATCTCATAAATGTTCATGCGCCTACTTTATCATTATTTATGATAGTAATGAATAAATTCACATGTAAAACATTAGATATATCTTAAAAAATAAATTAAATGCAATCCAAGTTGCAAATGAGCAACTTCCAAAACCATCGCCATGCTGAGTCAAGGCTCGTTGCTGTCTTACGATAGGAAAAAAGCATCCAAAGGTCGAAGAATTGCGTAAATATACCAATGATATTATAAAAAAAAATCCCTCCATGATGTCGGTGTCATAGTTCCGGTTTATTATTTGAAAACAATACATAACATCATTTAGGTCACAAAAGCGTTTGATGTTCCATTAAAATATTCATGGACTAGGTTAAAAGGAAATCGACCATCAAAAAAAAAAAAAACAAGTGTAATGCATAAAGTTTATGTAGTAGATGAAATAAATTCAAAAGGTCAAAGTTAAATTCATATTAAAACAAGATTTGTTATTAGGGTGAATAACAGTTCATTCTTTTCCTGGTGCACACCAAATATTTGTCCACTTAGGGATATATACAAATAAAAATGTATGTATGTATGTATGTATGTATGTATGTATGTATGTATGTATGTATGTATGTATGTATGTATGTGTGCGTGTATGTTCCAGCATAACTCTGAAACGCATTGAGCGATTTCAACCAAACTTGGTATACATATGACTTACTATCTGGAAAAGAATACTGTGTGGGTAAGACATCACTGGCACCAAAGGGGGTGGGGGTGTAAAGGTGGTAGCATGTTAAAATAATATCTTAGTGTCTAATCCATAGTTTTCGAGGTCACTGAGATGAATAGCAACATGCCCGATGCCCTTTAAGTTCAAGTTCAGCCCAGATAGGAATGGGGTGTAAGAAGGGGTGAAATATAAAATGTCAAAAATGCTGGGCAAGGTAACTGAAGCAACTATCTTAACAGGAAAGGGAGAGGGTGAGAGAGAGTAGAGGGGGTGTTAGGGCGTAGAAAGAGGGAAAGCATGAGGGAGAGTTGGAGAGAGTTTATCGGTTCTCATTCAGAGTTTTCCTGGGCACAAGACTCAAGTTGCCCCCCACCCTCAACTCCCCCCACTCACCCCACCAAGCCCCAAGAAGTAACAGCAGCTGGGTTTCTATTATTCCTAACGAAATTCAAATGTGTCATCACATTAAGTTATATCTGTCTATCTATCTATCTATTTTATGTGCTTCAAAAAGCACATAAAATAGCTCAAAATAAAAAAAAATACCCAGGTGATTAGGCTCGCTTCGCTTGCCAAACCACCTTTGCCCTCCCCATCAGAAATCTAAAATGACGCCCTGCCTGGGCAGCACCTGGGTTGGTTATTACCATTGTTGTGTTGTGTGTGTGTTGTGTATATATATATATATATATATATATATATATATATATATATATATATATATATATATATATATATATATATATATATATATATATATATATATATATATATATATATATATTTATATATGTGTGTGTGTGTGTGTGTATGTATGTATGTATGTATGTATGTATATATATGTGTGCGTGTATTTATGAGTATAATCTTAGACGCAGCTGTAGAACAATGAGTAAAAAAAAACTCGAGTTGTTGTATAACGTCAATGTGCTTCTTGCCTTTGTGATTCATAGTGTATGTAGAAGGTCATCTGCGAGCGTATCGGAAAGGAAGAGGTAATACAATAACAACAATGCCAGAAAGTAAATTTTTCTATGCCCTCTGGAAATATATTACATTATCTACATGCTGGAGAAAAGAATATATACAAAAAAAAAATCGAGGTCATTCTTTATGAAATGAATGGTATTGAAACAGCAATTTTTGTTATATGTGTCTAAGATATTTATGCATAATTTTATCATTAAAGAAGTTGATAATGTGTTATGATTATCAGAAGGGTATGAATGACAATCTTTTACTAAACATATACATACTGTATATTTTTAAAAGTACATACATAAAAATCAAATGGGACATTTGATGAGAGACAGAGATTAATATTTCATTTACAAAATTATGGGGAATGCATAGGCATGACTTAAGGTAACAATGATAAGATTTACCCTTACCCGCCTCCATAACATATTCTCCAGAGGTGTGTCACTGTTGCAAGTTGAAGGTGAGACGACTACTGTTATTTCAACATCATTTTGATTCTTGGTGGTTATGTTACAGCTCTTGAATGGGCTTGAAGATTTCACCAATAGCTTGACTAGAATATACGAGTATTTGGTTACTAACTAATCCTTGTCGATAGAGTTGACCTCAATATTAGGCATGGGCAGAACTGGGTTCCTAACCAGGAATGGCGACTCTGAATTTTTACGGCTTTTCACAAATCTAGCCACCGTTGTTTCCCCACACCTTGCACCTGTTGGACATAGAAAACATTAATAATAGTCTTGAGGATGTAGGTTGATTTCAACATGCTTCCTCGTCCAGTGATTATAAAAAAATCTTCTAAGGGTTACAGATAAAGACCTTAAATTTGGTAGTAGATTTATACACACACACACACACACACACACACACACACACACACACACACACACACACATATATATATATATATATATACTGACCTTCAACCCCGAATATTTGAGTAAAGTGCTATGCAATTTTTTCTTATTGCAATGATTAGCAGGCCCAGGGCTGAGCTCAATATCTCCCAAAAGAATTGAAATAGCAGCATAAAATCAGTAACAAAACTAATAAATAGACCCATGAAAACGGTAACATTGTAAAAATCAACAGAAAAATCTTCGTTTAAACAATAATAATACCATCAACAAGAACAGTATTTACGTTGTTTACAAAAACTCTGTTGAAAGTATAAATAAACCTGACCATATGTCATTAAAAAAAGCAATTGATCAACAAGGTTTGGCCGGTACACCTTGTAGGGCAAAAAAAGAAACCCGCCAGGATTGCTACAAGAAATGGACAGTCAGGATGAATTTAGAAATTATTGTATAAAAAGTTCAGAAGGAACAGATTAGGTAAAAACGAAGGCACTTTCCTGATAACCCACAAAGCGACTTTTGCTTTCGCATCAGCCTGAACTACAAAGTTTTTTGAAAAAAAACAGGAAAGTAAACAAAAAATAAGGAAAATGCCTGATTGTACCCTCAAACAACAGAACCCAAACCCTACGCCATGGAAGGCCAGTACAATGGTTATGGCACAGTCCAAGGTTGGAAAACAAGGTTTGTATTCAGAGTAACCTTCTCTTAGAAGGGTCTCCTACCAAGGCTAAGGGTCTCTTCTACCCGCTGGTTCCAGGGGGTAGAAGGGATCTCGGAGTGTCCTTCTCCTAAAAGAGTTGCCTGCCAAAGCTAATGACTTTCTTCAACCCTAACTCATGAAGGCAGGGACTTCACACCTTCAAAAGAATGTGTCTAAGAAAAGCCACGTTAACCCACGCTTTTAAGCCAAGACTCTAATTCATACAAGGCTGACTTAATCTTAAACAAACAACAGCATACCCTGTTACATAACTGTATATTACAATATTTTTTTTTTATATTTCCTTCAATTTCAATAAAGTTCAGTATAATCAGTGGATTAGTGGACTATATAATTTAGGCATAGCCCAAGCGCTTGGACTATGAGTTACGAGTATCATTCAGCAATACAATGTAGTTGTGATTAAATATATATATATATATATATATATATATATATATATATATATATATATATATATATATATATATATATATATATATATATATTAAACGATGTAAATGAAATAATCAAAATAACTGAAAACTGAAAAAATTAGTGACTCGAAATCCATAAAAATAAATAAATAGATAAAACCGGAAATACACAGACTCATTGATAACCACTCAACGACCTTACAACAAACATGAGTGTCAGTTTCAAGTAAATGAATCAAGCGTATACAAACAACAAAACTGACACAGAGGAGCACAAATAAAATAATGAAGGGGGTTTAGCGTGCTATGCCAAGCACTGTGGATTTTTTATGGGAATGATCATGCATTAAGGAAGTTAAGGTTAGAACACCTGCGTTATGTCACATTCGTTTAGCAGGACTGAGCAGGTACCTACACGTGAACCGGAACTTTTGGGGAGACAATAAGCAGCAACAGAAGCTCCTGGGCAACAATGGTTGTTACTGTAAGCCTTGGTGCATATTTCAAGTTAAAGGAAACTTGAATTGCGCCATGGAACTGTATTACACAATTAATATTCTCATTTGATATCCATTCCCTGATTGTGCTCTACTTAGAGACATGAATCATCGAAAGGAAGAGAGAGAGAGAGAGAGAGAGAGAGAGAGAGAGAGAGAGAGAGAGAGAGAGAGAGAATAAGTAGGGTAGGTGTTGGAGTGTGTGAAACAATGTAAGAATTCCACATACTTCTACTATTACTACTACTACTACTACTACCAACATCTGAGTCTTCATTCATAAAGTATATGGGCGGGGCGTCTAGTAAAGTACGTCATGCTATATCATCAATGAGTGAGAGGGCCTTCAATAATGACATTTTACTAGCCTCTGTCTACAAGCCTGCTAGATTTAGCTAATTTTTCTTTAAATTTCTTTGATTTGCTCTGATAAGTGCCTTGATTATCCACATTAGACATCACTGCATTTTTTTTGCCAATTAGGGTGTGGCTTCCAATAGCTATTTCCAAAATACAATCCGTGTGCGATGCTTTGATAAAATTTTATCGACGAAAATCAATTAGACATGGCCTTGAAATGCACAGTAGTCGAGTTAACATACCAAGACCTTCATGCCAACGAATATTAACAGAAGGGTTGTCGGAACTGCCAATCTATGATATAGCTTTTAAAGCAGAATTAAAGGTAGTTTGTCATTTCACGTAGTCTGTAGTAAGTTTAGAAACCAGAATTTAATAAAAAAATAAAAAAACCTATTTGGTCATTTTATGCTCAGAACTGCAGTGTTGTTGTCCAAAATACGATGTTGCATTTCATTTTGTTGGTAGCCTGGATCTTCATATCGTCTAAAATGTTCTGTGGAGGAGGATCAATGATTTTTGTGACCGTTAAGTCGAATTTTGAGTTTCGCTTTCCAGTATACGTAGATTTGGATTGAACATAATTACAAGTACAGATTTCATTTTATTGATGTTAGAAAATCTAACGATTCAATGAATGAAAAATTCCCATTGGTAGTTTTTAATATAGTCAAGAATGAAAATGAACTCAAAATAAAGGAAATATCTAGCCTTTAAACACACGTAGATTTAACTCCCTATAATCACACTACCATTAGAAAACTGTTTAATTTTTTAATATAGAAGAATCAAACTGAATCAAAATAAAAAAATATATATTTAAATATATATAATATATATATATATTACTGTTTAATATATATATATATATATAATATATATATATATATATATATATATATATATATATATATATATATATATATATATATATATATATATATATATATATATATATATATACATATACATATATATATATATATATATATATATATATATATATATATATATATATATATATATATATATATATATATATGTGTGTGTGTGTGTGTGTGTGTGTGTGTGTGTGTGTAAGCATTAAGCTACAAACGTCCTTTAATATCAATTCGCTCTACCTGGGAAATTATATATTTTTTCATATATGTTACCGAAGGGGAATTTTTGAGTTGATAATAAGTTAACCGTTCCGTGGGCTCGAACCCACGGGACGACGAACTTATTATCAACTAAAAAATTCCACTTCGGCAACGTATATGAAAATATATTATATCCGAGGTAGAGCGAATTGGATATTAAAGGACGATTATAGATTAATGCTTGTATATGAATCACGGTGATGTGATGAAAATTCATTCGTGTATATATATATATATATATATATATATATATATATATATATATATATATATATATATATATATATATATATATATATATATATATATATATATATATATATATATATATATATATATATATATATATATATATATATATATATATATATATATATATATATATATATATATATATATATATATATATATATTATATATATATTTATATATATATATATATATATATATATATATATATATATATATATATATATATATATATACATATATATTACTAGAAGGACCTCATTCAAACTGGATGGTATCTAATGGAGTATTTATTGAGAAAAAGTTACAAGCTTTCTTGGACAAAAAGTCCACATTATCAAGTATCCGTACAGTGAGCAGACGCGTAGTCCAGCTGTATTTATATCTGTGCTGGGTATATACTTTTAATCCTATAATCGCCTAGCTCCTCCTGTGTGACCCCACCCACTCGTGATCTTGGCCTTTCTCTGCCCCCTTCTTCTTCCAGGTGTTCGTTTTCCCTGCGATCTCTTGCGTTTTTCCTTCGTTCCTTGCTACAGTGGAGTATACGATTTTTCTAGATATGCTGTCTTCAAAGCCGTTTCCCGTGTTCCCTGCCATTGTGTTGTTGTCGCATGTTATGAAGGCATTCTCTACAACCAGTCTCCTGCAATGGTATGTTTGTAAAAAGAGATGTGACATCCAAACTCACCATATATAAGTTAACATCCTGTAGTAAAATATCAGGTACACAGTTAGCCGAATTCAGTAAAACATTTTCATTATCTGCAAATGGCTGTAGCATTGGTACCAAGTATTTAGACAATTAAGTATGAGACAAGCCTTGAATGAATAAATAAACATTAATGCTGTGAAAGATCATAACATGAAAATACTGTCTAAAATTAGGGATTAGCGGAAACATGTGGCGTCCTCGTGAAGGTAATTGACAGGAAGCCACAAATAAACTGGAAATCTGAAAAAAACTGACATTTTGATATAAGCCACAATTCGCTATTAATTAAGAGCAGGATGCATCCAGACTTGGATTCATGTACTGCTTTTATATCATAAGTTCTAATGAAAGCTCCTCTTTCCTGTCTTGCTGTTATTCCTGGTCGGGCTTCCATGTGGGATCACCGTGAAGATGTCAATTCCTTTTTGTTCGTCCAGAAAATAAGAATGGTAACGTTCTTAAAGATCAGCCAATCGTTAAGCATCTACAGCAATACTGATGAAATTAAATCCTGAGTAATTTGCGTTTAGTGTATACAGCTGGTGACCGTGCGTGATCTTGCCTTATTGTAGCTGCCTGTATTTTTACGATTAGGTAGCCTTGCATGAAACTGTTTAAATTATGGCAATGTCATTTAAAATCGGTTCGCTAGGAGAGCTCTGGCAACTCTATCGTCAGTGGACACATGGGATAGATGCAACTGACCCAGAATCATTGTTGGCTGTAGTTTCCTCTCTTACCTGTAAAGCTTTTGAATAATCTCTGTGCTTCAAAAGTACCTTCCAGTCAGTGGACTAATTTTCTTTTAAACGGGGAATGCAGTATGCTGATATAAACATGACTTTAATGAGACTGAAAAAGAACTGAAATATGTTAGAAATGTTGTCACTGATGATGACGGTTAAAATTCTTTTCGGACTTCGATTCGGTCAAACCATCAAAACAAAAGCAGCATTACCATCGACTTTTGCCTTTTCTACGATACGTAAATGACTAAGGGCCATATGGGATGCCTTCCTGTTCAATTTATGACGACTTATTCGAAAAGTGTGAACAAAGAAAAATATGTAAAAATATGCGCCGAAGTTTTTTATGCGCAATCGAGTTTTTGTACAGCGTATGATGCTGTATTTGTTATTCCAAATTCAACAGGCAGTTGCACCAACCTCGTTGATCTTCGAACTTGCGATGTTGCGCCTGCCTGCGCTGCAATAACATAACAACACCCGAACCAGCACTTCCGTGATTGGCTATTATCTACTCGCCCGACCCCATTTAAAAAAAAAAAAAAACTATTCATAAGAAAACTGCACTTTCATTTTGCATTTTAACGTTAGCACTGATGAGGAACGCCGTTCAAGTGTTCGAAAGTCTAGTTTATTTTACATAGTAATATATTTTTTACTATATAATTGTGGATTTTTATTACACAGATTGTTTTTCACACAATTTGGAATCTCTTAGCATTATTATTATTACTACATATATTCTAACTGTCTGCCTTTCATTCTATCAATGCCATCTGCGCCAGACCTGTTTACAAATCTCTCGTTGACACCCAACGTCCATTTACAAATTCCGACGAAATTCTCGGTCCCAAACTTGGGGAGGTTTGCCTTCCTCTCGTTTCCACTCGATTGATCTTTGTTTTCCACTTGGCTGCAATGAAAACTGTTGAAGGATGGATAACTGATGAATAACAACCTGGCAGGGTTACGGATTATGTTTAATAATGAATGTTTTGATATTCTCCCAAGTAAGTGTCTCTGGGATTTGGGTGACGTCAGTATTTGAGGGCTGGTTCGGATTTCTGTTTTAGTGACTCTCTTGTAACATTTTGCAGTATGGATGTATTTAAAAGTTTCATTGGCTTTATGAGTTATGTATGTATGTATGTATGTATGTATGTATGTATGTATGTATGTATGTATGTAATCTTAATTTATTGATTCTTGGTATACGGAAGAATTCTGGCTGTACATATTCCTGTCGAACGCAGATTCTGTCCTTAGAATCTAAATCAGCCTTTAGTCTGCAACATGACAACTGATTGGTAAGTTTGAAATACGTGACCTTTTTTATACTCACGAATATTAGGTTACAAATATCCCATGAATATAGTACCATTTGACCTTGTTATTTTGACGTTTTATATTGTTCATTGTGATAACCCTCTGAGAACGTATTCATAAAATAAAATGGTTGCATGTCATTTTCATATCCTTATTTTTTTAGGTTAACGAAATGGGTAAAAATTTAGTCATTGTTTATTGTTTTGATTCAGTTCGATATACATGAAATTAAACTGTAATGATCGTGTGATTATAGGGAGTAATCGTGTGTTCAAAGGCTAAATATTTCCTTTTATTTTGAGTTCCTTTTCATTCTTCTATATTAAAAAACTATCAATGGGAATTTTTCATTCATTGAATCGTGATTTTGTAACATAATGATCAATTAATGAAATCGTACTTTAATTACGTCTTCAATTTTACGTATACTCTAAGGCGGCCACGTGGTCACCATGCGGTCCTTTCTCCACAGAACATTTTAGAGGATATTTTACCATAAGCAAGTCGTTGACGCCATCTATTGGCCACCTAAGAAAATCAGCACAAGTGGACAACTGCATTTTCACAGATGGGTGAGGAAACTAGTTAGATTATTCTTATTCCCATCTTTTCCTCATAATCTAAAATGATGAGTCTACTGGGATATCAAAATTTAACTTCAACTGAAAATGAGTATTTCATGTAAAGAAAGAATTTCCCATAAATCGACGTAAGGGAAGACGATAACAGTCAACTTGTCTACAGTCCTCCCTCACTGTGAAAATACCACCGTCCCTCATAGACGATATGAAGATCCAGGCATACCAACAAAATGAAATGGAACATCGTATTTTGGACAAGAATACTGCAGTTCTGAGCGTAAAATGATCTAATAAGAGGTTATTTACTGAATTCTGAACTTACTACAGACTACGTGAAATGACAAACTACATATAATGAATCTGCTTTAAAAGTTATATAATAGATTGGCAGTTCCGGCAACCCCTCTGTTAACGTTTGTTGGCATGAAGGTCTTGGCATGTTTAACTCGACTACTGCGTATTTGAAGGCCGTGCCTAATAGATTATCGTCGATAAAATCTTACCAAAGCATCGGACATGTATTGTATTTTGGAAATAGCTATTGGAGCCACACCTTAATTGGCAAAAAATACTCAGTGATGTCTAATGTGGATAATCAAGGCACTTATCAGAGCAAATCAAAGAAATTTAAAGAGAAACTTAGCTAAATCTAGCAGGCCCGCAGACAGAGGCCAGTAAAATGTCATTAGTGAAGGCCCTCCCACTCACTGATGCTATAGCATGACACACTTTACTAGACACCCCGCCCGTATACTTTATGAATGAAGACTCAGATGTTGGTAGTAGTAGTAGAAGTATATCGAATTCTTACATTGTTTCACACACTCAAACACCTACCCTACATACTCTCTCTCTCTCTCTCTCTCTCTCTCTCTCTCTCTCTCTCTCTCTCTCTCTCTCTTATCTTTTCGATGATTCATGTCTCTAAGTAGAGTACAATCAGGGAATGGATATCAAGTGAGAATATTAATTGTGTAATACAGTTCCACTGCGCAATTCACGTTTCCTTCAGCTTAAAATTTGCACCAAGTCTTACAGTGACACTCTCTGTGAAAACAACCATTGTTGCCCTGGAGTTTCTTTTGCTTCTTACTGTCTCCTCAAAAGTTCCGGCTCACGTGTAGGTAACTGCTTAGTCCTGATCAATGAATGTGACATAACCCAAGTGTTCTAACCTTAACTTCCTTAATGCATGACCAATCCTATAATAAATCCAAAGTGCTTGGTATAGCACACTGCTTCCCCTTCATTATTTTATTTGTGCGCCTCTGTGTCAGTTTTGTTGTTTCTATACGCTTGATTCATTCACCTGAAACTGACATTGATGTTTGTTGTAGGGTTGTTGAGTGGTTATCAGTGAGTCTGTGTATTCCTGGTTTTATCTATTTACTTAACTTTTTATGATTTCGAGTTACTTATTTTTTCGGTTTCCAGTTATTTTGATTATTTCATTTACATCGTTTATTATATATATATATATATATATATATATATATATATATATATATATATATATATATATATATATATATATATATATATTTCATTTAATCATAATTACATTGTAGTGCTGAATGATACTCGTAACTCATAGTCCACGCGCATGGGCTATGCCCTAAATTATATAATCCACTGATTATACTGAACTTTACTGAAATTGAAGGAAATATTAAATAAAAAAACAAATATTGTAATATAAAATTATGCAAAAGGTTTGTTATTTTGCACAAAATCCACATTTATATCTCGAAGTTGCTCCTGTAATAATCGGCTTTTTACCATTAAACTTCCACACACATAATATATACACATATAACAGCTAGAAAGTCTTACAGTGACGTCATACATATTTTACCCAATGAAAAAACCAACTAGACAGTCCCACTGTCTACTGATTTGGTTGTTGTGCTCATTGGATATGCTAAGTAATCCATCTTCAAGGTCACTGCAAATCCCACGTCCAGCGTCCTTTGCCTCCGGGTGGATAGTAGGCATCACAGTCGAGATTTCCGACGACCACATCCGAGGAACAAATGGCTTATCCAAAAGCACAACAACAAATCAGTAGACAGCGGCCCTTTCTAGTTGAATTTTAATTTGGCATTATATATATATATATATATATATATATATATATATATATATATATATATATATATATATATATATATATATATATATATATATATATATATATATATATATATATATATATATATATTCATATGGAACAATTTCATAGGTGCCATTGACTTGGACTTAAAGCTTCCAAAGTATATGGTGTTCATTATGAAGAAGTAATAGGTTCTAAAAGGAAATACGAAATGAGGATATCCCACCTAATAAAAAAGAAATAAAATAATGAAATAACAATACATAAATATGTATTAAAATGCAAGAAGAATAGTATAACAGTAGCAACGCATTGCATCTTCGCTTGAACTTCTGAAGTTCCAATTACACATCCTCTGGAACTGAGAAGTTTGACAGCGAGGCACATTCACTGCATATTGGTGCTGCTGTTCAGCTAATCTGGTTGCTCTCCGCAGATAAAGGGGATTAGGGGTCAATTGTAAATGTGAAAGGCCTCTGTTGAAATTAAACTTGTGAAAAATTGACAAACGAGAGAGCATCCGTGAAAGGTCCAAGTCATAACTGCTAATATTACGAAACAGAAACCTACTACCACAAACAACTCTATCTAAAATCTCTGGCAGAAGCAGACATCCGCACAAGAGAACAGTATTCTAGTAATGGGAGTAAAAATGGCCTAAAAGAGGTTGCATTAATTTTATCACGGCATAAATATATGAAGCCTTCTGAACAATACCTAACTTTCGTGAGGCATCTGCTGAAACTTTAATTAAATGTTTCTCAAAAGTTACACCTAGAATAGTTAAAGCTTCAGGCTCATTCAGCAAAGTTCCATCCACCTGAGAGGGAGGGTGGGGTGGGATATCTGTACGAGATCTGTTAATCAATAGTGTTTTCGTTTTACTGGTGGTTCAGCCTCATACCCCACCAACTACACCATTCCCTGATCCGGTCCATGTCCCGACTGAGGCTGGAGCAGCTTCGTTTCTCATAAGTGGAGACTTTACTATACCCATAATGAATAATCTTGTTTACCAGGCCAGCAACCATATCACTTGTATCCACTAAAAATAACAGTGGACCAAGAACACTACCCTGCGGATCCTCAGACACCATATGTCTTGGTTCACTAAAATTTCCATCCACAGCAGCTCCCTGCTACCTACCTGTAAGGAAATATTGAAGTAATTCTAAAACATATCCACCCATTCCAAGATACTGAAGTTTATAAATAAAAATGCTTTGTGATTTACTAATTCGAAAGGATCACTAAAATCTGTTTTAATTACTCTGCACTCAAAACCATTATCAAGGTTCCCTTGCAAATGACACACACACACACACACACACACACCACACACACACACACACACACACACACACACACACACACACACACACACACACACACATATATATATATATATATATATATACATATATATATAATTATATTCAGGAAACACATTCAAAATTATAATTATAATATAGATGTGAATCATCACGTAAACATGCCCATTTAAAAGAAATACAGAAGTAATGTAGAAGAGTAGGATGCAAGCAATATTAATCTGTAGAACAATGCTTCACGATAACATGGACTGTTGCAAATAAAATCCCAGAAAGTTCACTTTACTGGATAACCTATTATTGAAGAAACCAACAGCAAATAAGAGAAAGCCCTCTGAAAAAATGATATTATGACTATGGTAAGGGATATATTTTCATGGATTCAGGGTATAATATCAAACGTAAACGACGAAAAACTTTAGTTTTGAAGTATGTCGGTCAGCAAGAAATAAAAGTATTGGAATCAGTTGACCGGATAAATGTCCTTTGGGGCTTCCGAAGTAACCTTCCATGGTCGAAACTTCTTGAATTTCCAAGTTTAAAAAATCTGCCGGAAGCTAAGAACTTATTTTCTTTAACTTTTAGTTACGAAAGGGAAGAGAGAGAGAGAGAGAGAGAGAGAGAGAGAGAGAGAGAGAGAGAGAGAGAGAGAGAGAGAGAGAGAATATTTATGTACTGAAGTTTCTCAGTTTTTTTAAAACACCAAGAAAATCATTTGGAAAACATTCAGATAAATATTATCTGCATTTTTTAAATATTATAAAAACCAGAGTTACATATAAAAATATCTAGCTTAAATTTTTTTATGCATAAACTCTGAAATACTAAATATTAGAGAATTCTCAAAATTAGAGAATAAGCAACAATTGGGAGTTACTCTGAATTGTGTACAGGAAAGATATACATATTCACATGTGATTTTCAAGTTGTCATCCAAATATCCACAAGGAGCGTTGCTGCACACCAGATATGAGATTGCCTCAAGAAATCTAAAGAAACGAGAGCGAATGTCATCTCCGTGGAGACGCGGTTAGGCAATATCCTCTTCCAGTCTCAAGTCCGGAGTTCCTACTTCTTCTTCGTCGTTGAAAAGTATCCTGAAGATCGGATCTCGCTCACTCTCTTGCGCGCCCTATGATGATGATGATGTTTGTTGTTATAATTATTCCACTTGAATTGTGTTTTGTGTTTGAATGTATTTGGTCTTTTTTGACCCAGAGGGTTTAAAAATAGCTTAAAAAACGACCTGCACATTGGTTTGGTTAAAACCTAAAAGCCTACTAACTTCCTAAGCATCCTTCCAAAAACTGGAGTGTCCAAATGGAACAGTTATAAAGTGTAGCAAAAGGAAGGATAGAGTAACATCGTTAAGAAATCAAGAATGGGGAACGAGTGATGAATCATTAACAGATAAGTGAATTAAAACCTAAACAGTAACTGTGAAAAGAAATTATCCAATTTATCCTTATAGTCTTTTTTAAATTTATGAGAATCAGCCGTCAAAACCTTCCTGATAAAAAAGTAGAGGAAATGTAAGATCTTAAGTACGCTATGTCATCGTAGCACCTCGGCTACTGATTCAGGTACTAAATGTGCGAATGCTCTCTAGTGAAATTATCTTAATGAAGATGGGGAAGCCGTTTTTTTTTCCGAAGATGTTCTCAGTTATGATTATTATTTCTAGCAAATATTAAACCAGCTCCAGCAATGATAAACAGATCCCAAGAGGGTGCAGCTATATACACAGATGAAAATTATTTTACCACTGATAAAACATGAGATATAAAGTTTGTGTAACTACTATATTCATCTCTGTAAGTTTTTTTTTACGAACTAGAGGATATATCATTGTAAGCACAAAAAAAAAAAAAACTCATTCTGATCCACCGTTTTCATTCTTATTTCCCCAGTTACTCTTTCTGCCAATTGGTTTTTTTTTTTTTTTTTTTTTTTGTGTGAACCGTAGGATCGATCTTCAATAGTAGTCTGAATCAGGATTCTCTAAATATTCGACTGCTGTTTTTGATTTCTGATCTTATTTTTATAATATTAAATTGTCTACTGCTGTTTGTATTTATTTCTATTTTACCCACAGAATATATCTTTAAATCATTCA